>NC_143582.1:229623265-229923744 GCF_048544385.1 Mastigoproctus giganteus | reverse complement strand
AATTTTTCATGATGAAACATTTGTCATTTTTTAATTGCTTTTTATTTTACTTAGAGATAAACTTATGATTTTTATGCACTTCTCTGTGTGTGTATTTGCTAATTTTGCTCTTGAATTTAAATATTTAAATTTACTATTTAAATATTTAAAATTATTAAAATATTTATAATTTATTATTGAAATGTTGTGATAATAGAAGGGTGAGTCAGGTGAAAATGAGAACTATTTTTACCAATAATTTTATTTTTCAAAAACTTTTTCACATTGTTTAGTTACTTAAATTAATAAACTGCCTGTAAAAAGGCAGTTTATTAATTATTAACTAGTAAATAACTAGTACATAAGTAAATAACTGCCTGTAAAAAAACTGCCTGGCACTGTTGTTTTGCAGCTTCTTTAGCTTCACCTTTGTATTGAGTTGGTGTGCTGCCAGATTAGGCTGAACAGCAGTGAAAAAATTTTTTAATAGAAATATGGTAGACTTGGGTATATTTTAGCACTGATTTCGAGTATGCAACCTGTTTTTCATAGCACCCTCAGTATAGTTCATATTTTAGTTTTTACTTACTTAAATTTTGGGTGTATCAGTTCATATTAGTTTGATTGAATCTTGCTGCAGTGGTCAATTTCTAGACAGTTTACCCTTACTTCATCCAGCCTGTCAGATATATACGCAGCTGCCAACTCAATTGATATTTTACTCAATTTGATCTTTTTCTTCTTTTTTTTTATGAAAACCCCAAACACAAGAGGTATTAGAACCTATAGTACTTAGTACCGTGCATGGGTTGGAGGTTGAGAAGACGAAAGAAGATATTTGTTGATATTAGACTCGAACTTCTGTAGACTGTAATTTTCAGGAAATACGTATGAATGAAGGTTGTTCCAGAAAATGGAAGTTGAATGAATAAACGAGGAAGATGAAAAGTTGGTTCTGTGAGTTTGAAGTTGGATAGTAAATGGATGTTGGCTGGTGGTGGCACGTGTTTGAACTGTTTTAAGAGTGAGAGTGAGAATTATAGAAGCTGATTCAGAAGAACAGTGCCCATGGCAGTATCTGCAGAAAAGGCATACAGCAGAAACAGTATGTCTGAGACAGAGTGGAGAGACTCGGTTAGAGATGAGTCATTAATTAACCTAACTGCCTTATTCTGAATGGAATCTAGAAGCCTGAGAGAGGTTTTGGGGGCACTGTCCCAGATTTGGGAACAATATTCCATTGTAGGGAATATTTTCTTCCAAACAGCTGTTTTGAAGAAAAGTAATGCCAAAAGCAAAAGAAAAAACCAAGTTTTTTAGATGCAGAGGAAGCAATATTTGTAATGTGCTTGTGCCAAGAGAGATTAAAAGTCAGGGTAATCCCCAAAAGAGATATATCATTTTGCCTAGAAATTGGAGTGTCACCAAAGATAAGCGTAGCAGCAGAAGAATCCTTTTTGTGAAATATAAGACAGGACTGAGTTTTAGAAGGAGTGAAATCAACTAAATTGTCTTTGCCCCACTGGAGAATTATCTGGAGATTGGCATTTAAGGAATTGGTAGTTCAAGCTGATTGAGCAGGGCAAGTTTTCTCAAACTGGGAAAGTGGAATACAATGTGCTGTCATCAGCAAAACTATGGATAGGAATTCCGGTCAATGGGAGAAAGTCATTGATATACAAGAGAAAAAGAATGGGGGAAAGAACTGAACCTTGGGAGACACTAGCATTAGTGGAGAAGATAGAAGACAGAGAGCCATCTACCATCACCCTCAGTGAGTGATCAGAGAGAAAACTGGATAACCAATTACAAAAAAAACATTTGGCAAACCATAAGATGGAAGCTTGATTAGAAGACCTTTATGCTGATCGAAAGCCTTTAAGATGTCAAGAGCAATTGCTTGTGTTTCACCGAACTTTTCCATTGAATTTGTCCATAAATGGGTAACGTAAGCCAGAATATCACCAATGTATTGACACTGACAGAATCCATACTGTTGATTGTTGATCAGGCAGAAGGTTGATTTCTCCCTTACTTTAGAAAGAGTAGAAGTAATTGCAATGTGACAATACTTGGATGGGAGGGATTTGCCACCCTTTTTTAGGAACTGGTTGGATATGAGCAAATTTCCAAGCAGAAGAAAAAATACTTTTGGAATAAGAAAGTGAAAAAAGGCATAAAATATCACGAGTAAGTTCAGGAGCACAGGTTTTGAGAACAAGTGGAGAAATACCATCAGGACCTGGAGCTTTTTTAGCATCAATATTTCTCAAAATCCTTCCGACATCCTTTTGATGGAAGACCACAGGAGACATTGAATGGAGCATGCTGGGAATGGTGGGAGGTGTTTTACCCAGATCATTAATACATGAGTTGGAAGAAAATGGGATGCTAGCAGGGTCAGCTTTATCCTTGGCTGAAGTCACAATAGAACCATCTGGTTTGGACAGAGGTGGGAGCAGAGATGGGCAAAAGTTGCGGCCAATAGCTTTGGCAAGAAACTAGAAAGCATGGCTACCATTACGGCAAGAAGCAAATGTTCTACTCTTAGCCTGTTCAAAATCTAGTTTGGACTGATTAATAACTGCTTTATAATTGTTGCGAGCTTTGGTGTAGGCAGGAAATGAAACTGAAGAATTAGAAACAAGCGCCAATTATGATATGCAACATTCTTCTCTTGAACAGCCTTAACACATTTATTGGAAAACCAAGGTTTAGATAAAGGACGAGATTTTAAAGTGGAGTGTGGAATAAAGGATTCCATTCTTACAAGAATAATTTCACTGACATGATCTGAGCAAACGTTGACATCAGAAGTTTTGAAACAGTAATCCGACCAAGGAAAAGAAGAAAAGAAATCTCGCAGGTCATCCCATTTTGCATTCTTGTAATGCTAAACAACATGAGGTTGGGAATAGCCATGAGATAAAGACTCCATTGGAGAAGAGACAATTACCAATTTGTGATCTAAGGTGCCTAGAGGTCCATTCACTTCAACCATGTACTTAGAAGAGTTGTTTGTGAGAAAAAGATCAAGTGTGTTGGCTGTATGGTTAGGATTGTCTGGTAGGTAAATGAATAATCTGTGCATGGTGATTAGCATTAGCATTAGTAGAGGCATTTGATGCAAGAAAGCAAGCTTATGCAGCATCAGCCAAAAAAAAAAAAAAAAAAAAAAACCACTTCCACTTCACCCCTCTGTTCGTTCAAAATACCTGTCCAGCTGAGCCTTAAACTTATTTAGGCTATCAACCTCCACCACAAGGGATGGAAGTCTGTTCCACCAACCAACCACCCGCTGGCTAAAGGCAAATTTCCGCACGTCTATCCTACATCTGTCCTTCCTCAATTTGAATTTATGCCCTCTCAGGTGATTTTTCTGAGCTAGAGGAAGAATCCCATCAGCATTGAGCATGCTTAAACCATTCAAGGCTTTATACACCTCTATCAGATCACCTCGCTGGTGCCTAGTCTCCAGACACTGTAATTTGCAAAACTTAAGCCTTTCTTCGTAAGAGCACCCCTTTGTTCCATTCACTAATCTTGTTGCCCTTCTCTGTACTCGTTCCAGCAGCTCTACATCCTTCTTGAAATGAGGCCTCCAGACCTGTATACAGTACTCTAGGTGTGGCCTGACCATCGCCTTATACAATGGAATAATCACCTCCTTATCCCTGCTGGAAAAATTCCTGTATATCATTGACAATACTCCATGAGCTACTCTTGCAGCCCGTGTGCACTGCTCAGAGAACTTCATATCTGCCTGCACAACCACCCCCAAGTCCCTTTCATTCTCCACCACTGTCAGTGTTGTACCATAGAGTTGATACGTTGCTCTGGGGTTGCTGTTTCCCATGTGTAGTACTTTACATTTGTCAATGTTAAACTTCATTTGCCACCTCTCAGCCCATCTGCTCAACCTTTCCAGATCCTGTTGCAGCAGCATAGTGTCAGTAGTGTCCTTGACAACTCTGCCAACCTTTGTATCGTCTGGAAACTTGGACATTAAGCCCGATATACCATCATCAATATCATTTATAAATACAGAAAACAATAATGGACCCAACACTGAGCCCTGAGGGACTCCACTAATAACATCAGTCCACGATGAGCAGTGTCCATTGATTACCACTCTGTCTTCTCCCCCTCAACCACCCCTTTATCCATAGCAGCAATTTGCCTCCAATGTCACACTGCTCCAATTTGTGTAGCAGTCTTCCATGTGCAACAGTATCAAAAGCCTTTCTAAGATCCAAGTATATAATATCAAAGTTATTCCCTGCATCCAGTTCTTTTGTGACTGCATCATAGTATCCAATCAAGTTGGTCAGGCAAGACTTCCCCTTAACAAAACCATGCTGTGTCTGAGCTATAACTGAAGTCTTGTCTAAATGATCCTGCAGTGCTTCTTTAACCAGTGCCTCCATTAATTTTCCTGGAACAGAAGTTAAGCTCACAGGTCTATAATTACTTGTGTCAGCCTTTGATCCTCCTTTGTGAATTGGGGTCACATTTGCACATTTCCAGTCTATGGGTACCTCCCCTTAGTCCAAGGAAGCTCTCATAATTATGGCTAAGGGTTTGCTTACTTCCTTTGCTGCCTCCTTTAATATAACTGGATAGATCCCATCCACCCCGGGTGCCTTTCTTGTGTTTATCTTCAACAGTTCCTCCTCCACTTTACTCCCAGTTATTTCAAGATTCTGTAGCTTACTGCTAGAGTTGAATACACCTCTGGCATTCCCCTCGCTGAATAACTCCTCATGTGTGAATGTCAATGCAAAATATTCATTTAGTTTGTTAGCTACCTGAGCAGGATCATCAACACTTGACCCATCAATATCAAGTGGACCAATCTGATTCATCCCCTTCCTTCTAGAGTTTACATAAGTAAAGAACTCTTTGCTGTTTTTCTTTGCATTCCTTGCCAAGGATTTCTCGTAATCTGCCTTCGCCTGCCTAACCTCCTTTGTAAATTGGTTGCATATCAACTTGTATCTATCATAGGCTTCTGTGTCATGTGTTAATTTGTAAGTATCCCATGCATTTTTCTTCTCTGCCATATGCCTCATCAGTTCATCTGCCATCCATTTTGGCCTAAACCTTGAACAATATTTCTTATTTGGTATGTAAAGCCTAGTAGCTTCCAAGATAAGTTCTTTGAATGCTTCCCATTTTGAATTTGCTGTTGGTAACATCATCAGTTGGTCCCACTGTATAGAATTTAAATACTGTCTCAGTCCATCGTAGTCGCCTTTACGGAAGCAATAACCCTTCCCTTTACCCCTAATGGTAGTTACCTCTTTGAGTAAATCCCACTTCAGCACACTGTGATCACTGCCACCTAGTGGTTCATTTATCTGCAGATTCTTAATGCATGAAGAATCACTGCTGATAATCAAATCAAGAGTATTACTCCCTCTATTTGCCTCCCGAACATGCTGATGTAGAAAACAATCATCCAATAAATCCACAAAAGCCCTGCTAGTGTGTGAGTAACCAGCGCCCAAAATCCAGTCAATATCTGGGAAATTAAAATCTCCCATTATAAGACACTCTGATTTACTGGCCCACTCTATTTCCCTGTGCAGTTCCTTATTATACTCATCAGAGTCATTAGGCCTATAGCACACTCCTACTCTCAATTTTGATCTCCCAATGTTTATGTCACACCAAACTGACTCAACACTGCACTGTCCAGCGATGTCGACTGGCTTCACTTCCTTGGTTTTTATGTGTTTCTTAACTAATAGCATAACACCTCCCCCCTTCCTATCCTGTCTATCCTTTCTGTAGACGTTGTACTCCCCCAAATTGCAGTTCCGCATCCCTTATATCTGTGTGACACCACGTCTCTGATATCCCAACAATATCTGCCTTCGATGTTTTCAGCAATACCTCAAATTCATCAAATTTATTTACTAAACTCCTAGCATTGGTGTACACGCAAGTATACCTGCACCTGTTTCTATTCTTAGCTACCCTAACACAACCCATGTGTTTACTTGTACCGCAATGGCTCCCAGCAGTCTCTGAAATACCATGCATCTTGTTTTTCAGGCTTCTGCTCATTCTAATAGAAGCAGTGCAAGAATCTCTTTCACCTCTGCCAGTGGCTACTGTCAATCTATTGGTCTTTGTCTCCCCCCAAGCTAGCAGTTTTCCGACCCACCTAACACTGCCTCGATAGCATCAGCAAATATTCTTGCACCCTTTCTATTTAAGTGTATCCCATCCCTGTAGAAGCAATCTCTCCTGTTAACAAGTACAGTCCAGGCTGAAAAAAATTCTACCCCTTGAGCCTTGCACAATCTTTCCAGGGCCGAATTGATCGACAAGGCTCTCATCATATACTCCCTCCTATCGTGTCTGGGCAGAATTGCAGACACTTTCAAATTCAACCCTAATTCTCGGCTTTTGTTCAACAGTGACCTGTACTTGTTAAGTAATTCTGCCGGTCTCCTACTCTTAATATTATTAGTGCCAACGTGTACAACTATATCACCTTTTGTGCCCTTAAAAGATGATATTCGCTCTACAACGTCATCAACCTTTGCCCCTGGCAGACAGTGTTATGGCGACAAAACGTAGACAGACAGAATTAAGCCCGGAAATTAAACTAAAAATTATGCAAGAGGCTGATAGGATGGAAAGAAGCAAAACAGACATTGCAAAGGAATACATCCTTTTACCTGAAAAATCAAAAAAGATTTGAAGAAGTGCGTGACACTGGAGCACTTGTTTCCTGATGAAAAACTGGAAAACGAATTTTTGGTGCAAAACACGAGGAGCTTGAAACAAAACTTTTAGAGTGATACCAACAAATGCGTGCATCAATATCAGGTCCCGTTTTGTAAGAAAAGGCAAATTATCTTGCTCAGCAACATGGGATTAGCAACTTCAAATGCAGCAGTGGCTGGCTCCAAAGATTTAAAGACAGGAATAACTTGGTTTCGCGAAATGTTTGCGGTGAGTCTGGATTAGTCGACAAAGAAAAGGCTACAGACAGACTGGTTGTGTTCTGTACAGTCCATCCTTGAAAAATATGAGGCAAAGGATATTTTTAATCTTGACGAGACAGATTTATTTTATAATTTGCTGCCAAACAAAACATTTACTGTTCAAGGAGAGTCTTGTCATGGTGGAAAATTTAAGTAAACAAAGACTCACTGTTCTGTTATGCTGCAATTCAGATGGCAGTACAAAACTACGCCCACTTGTGATTGGTAAGTTTTCCAAGCCAAGATGTTTTAAAGCAGTTAACCAACTTCCATGTGATTGAGGCCGACAGAAGTCATGGCTTACGGTCAGTTTTTCAGCCTTTTTTATCAAAATTGGACAGAAGAATGGCTTCAGAAAAAAGGAACATTTTGATGATTCTAGACCGTTGTACAGCACATTCTGCAGAGACGCTTAGGTTGACTAATATTGGTTGGCTGTTGTTTTTACCCCCAGTACCACCAGTTTAATGCAACCACTGGATCAAGGCATTATTTATAACCTCAAGAGAGCATATAGAGCCCGCCTGATAAGGTTCTTGATCCGCAACATAGAAGGAGGGAACAATTTGCAGCCAAATTGGAATGTCTTGGATGCTATCTATAATCTTATTGCTTTTGAGAGTATTACATCAAGTGTAATAATCAACTGCTTCAGAAACAGTGGCTTTGGAGAGAACATCATCAAAAAACATGGTCCAGCAGACGAATGTGATAACAACAGTGAGGAAAGGAGGAATTTGAAGGAGCATATGGATTTTGTTGTCAAATTTGAAGAGTTTATGAAGGTGGATGATGAAGTTGTTACCACTGCAACACCAAAAGAGCTGCTGGGTACCAAATAAAACGATGATGTTTTTGTTACCAGCAAAAGTGAAGAAGCATGCACACTGCCATCTAAAAAAGATGCCCAAAATGCATTGAACATAATAGAGAATGTGTTGGTCTGCAGTAATGTTGATAAAGAAACAACTATTGCATTTGATAACGTCTATGCATATAGGACAAAACTGTGCAAACAATATTGGATTCTTTCTTTAAATTAGATTAATTTATTTAAAAGTTAATGGTTTGTATGTCTCCTTTTTATTAAAATTGTAATTCTTTTTACTGTGATACTAAAATATTGTATATATCAAAATATATACTGTACAATATTTTAATTCCTGTTAATACTGCTTTTCTCTTAGTTTATCTTACAAATAAAATAAAATCTTTAAAAAAAATGTTATTCCTATTACTGTATTGTTAGAAAAGGCTTTTGTTTTTATTTTATTTTATTAATTTATTTTTGATATTATTATTCTTAGATATTACAGTATGTACCCAAAAAAAAAAAAAAAAAAAGGGTAAAAATTGACACTTTTGGGGGATCTCGTTATTACAAAACGTGAAAATTTAGGTTCCTTGAACTTTGTATTAACGAGATTCCACTGTAGTAAGAAAAAGTGCTGTATGATATAATGAAATTTTTGTATATGGCATACACATGGTAAGAATATACTCAGATTCTTGAAATAATGTGGCCTCGACAATGCTCCCCCCCCACGTACACACTACTTGGACTCTGTCCAATCACTATCTGACAGGGTACAGGTAGCAAGATTAAACACTAGCTGATCTGGAAGCCTCCTAGAGAGTTACCAATAGGTTCAGTCCGGTGTACTAACTAGCTGGCCTGCGAACACCATTTTAGAGCTGTAGCTCAAAATGTAAGGAAGATTGTATCTCGCCATGATATTCATCATAATCTCAAAAGTCGTCAGTCATACTGCATGATGGAAGAGATGGGGAAGGGTTGACCGGAACACGTGACAGCGAAGCCTGTCACGTGTTCTGGTCAACCCGAGTGCAGTAGCACACGCTCTTTGAGTGAACCAGGGTTCAAGCTCGTGACTGCTAAATAAGATTAACATTTCTATTGATTGATTTATTGTATACTTCACTGACCTGGTGGTCGTGCCAGAGTATAAACAATAACATAATGAGAAATCTTTGGTAAAGGATGCAAAGAGTATTTTACTTAGGTAAACTCTAGAAGGAAGAGGATGAATCAGATTTATCCACTTGATATTAATGGTTCATCTGTTGATGATCCTGCTCATGTAGCTAACAAACTGAATGAGTATTTTGCATCAACATTTACACATGAGGAGTTATTCAGGTCGGGAAATTCCAGAGGTGTATTAATCTTGGGCAGTGAGCTAAATGAATTTTTAATAACTGAGAGCAAAGTAGAGCAGAAATTGTTGAAAATAAACATAAGAAAGGCACCTGTGGTGGATAGGATCTATCCAGTTATATTAATGGAGGCAGCAAAGGAAGTAAGCACATCCTTAGCCATCATTATGAGAGCTATCTTGAACCCAGGGGAGGTACCCGTAGACTGGAGATGTATAAATGTGACCTCAATTCACAAAGGGAGGTTCAAATGGTGACACAAGTAATTACAGACCTGTTAATTTAACTTCTGTTCCCAGGAAAATTAATGGAGGCAATGATTAAAGAAGCACTGCAGGATCGTCTAGACAAGACTTCAGTTATAGTTTGGACACAGCATGGGTGTGTTAAGGGAAAATCCTGTCTCACCTATTTGATTGGATACTATTATGTATGGTTACAAAGGAACTGGATGCAAACAATTATTTTGATATCATATACTTGGATCTTAAGAAGGCTTTTAATATCGTTGCGCACGGATGACTGCTGTACAGATTGTAGCAGGTGGCATTAAGAGCAATTTGCTGCTATAGATAAAGGGATGGTTCAGTGGGAGAAGACAGAGAGTGATAATCAGTGGACACTGCTCTTCGTGGATTAATGTTATTAGTGGAGTTCCCCAGAATTCAATGTTGAGTCCAATGTTGTTTTCTGTAATTATTAATGATATTGATGAAGGTATATCAGGCTTAATTGTCTAAGTTTGCAGACAATACAAAGATTGGCAGGGTTGTTAATGACAGTAGGATACTGCAACAGGATATGGAAAAGTTGAGAGATCGGCTGAGAGGTGGCAACTGAAATTTAACATTGAGAAATGTAAAGTACTGCATATGGGTAGCAGTAACCCCAGAATATTGTATCAACCGTGTGGTACTATATTCAGAGTGGTAGAGAATGAAAAGGACCTGGTGGTAACTGTGCATTCAGATATGAAGTTTTGTGAGCAGTGCAGAAGGTTTGCAAGTGTAGCTCATGGTGTCTTGTCAATGATATACAGGAATTTTTATAGCAGGGATAAGGAGGTGATTATCCCCTTGTATAAGGCAATGGTCAGGCCACACCTTGAATACTGTATACAGTTCTGAAAGGCTCATTTATTTTAGGAAGGATGTAGAGCTGCTAGAATGAGTACAAAGATGGGCAACAAGATTAGTGAATGGAACAAAGGGTTGCTCTTACGAGGAAAGGCTTAAGTTTTGCAAATTACAGTGGTGACTAGCACCTGCAAGGTGATCTGATTGAGGTGTATAAGGCCTTGAATGGTTTGAGCATGCTCAATGCTGATGAGATTCTTTCTCTTGCCCAGTTTAATCACCTGAGGGGATATAAATTCAAGTTGAGGAAAGACAGTTGTAGAATAGATGTGCAGACATTTGCCTTTCACCATTGGGTGGTTGATTGCTGGAACAGACTTTCATCTGCCGTTGTAAAAGTTGACAACCTAAATAAATTCAAGGGAGAACTAGACTAACATTTGGAGCGAATGGATTGGTGAAATGGTAAGAGTTTTTTTTTTTTTTTTGGGCCGATGCTGTATAAGCTTGCTTTCTTGCCTCAATTAATGCTAATATTATATATATATATATATATACACACACACACATAAAACTTATCATTGTCTACCCACAATCTAGATGACTTCAACTGGGCCAACCACCAAGACTGAAGGGAAAAAATGACGAGAAGTTCTCTGTTTCTGTAATGATCAATATCTACTAAGATATATAAAATATAAAAAATCCAGAAATTAAGTAATTTGAATCTAAGCCAATTAAAGGTAGTTAAAAATTTTTAAAATCAAAAGTAAGATATAAATGTAAGCATGTATTGAAAATTCAGCTCAGGGTCCTACTATAGGAACGGGTTTGCGATCCAGGGCATACCCGAGCTACAACTTATATCTTGTATTGTCTTTAAGCACAGGGGATCACATCTGGTGAGTATGGGCTTGGCAAACTCAGGGTCCTGAGCTGGATATTATCATTCTTCTCTTCCTGGGTGATTCCTTTCTGCTTCTGACTCCCCCCCCCCTCTCTCTCTCTCTCTCTCTCTCTCTCAGCGTAACTCGGGAATTTTTTTTTTGGCTGGTGCAGCATAAGCCTTAGGCTTCCTTGTACCATATGGCTAATAATAATAATAATAAGCTGTTCTACACTCTTTGTTCTTATTTCTCCAAAATTATTAGGGTAATCCGAGGATGTAGGAGAAACTGTTTCTTATTTGTATTACTATATTTTCGCCTTTATGGAGTTCAGGTTCTATTATTCCTACTCTATTAGTTTTTATTCTTCTTACTATCTGCAATTATGTCATTTGCGAAGGTGAACGGTCGTACTGTTTTGTGCTCTGCTGAATGTAAGTTAAAAATAATGATCTTTTCAACGACCAGATGTCCATTTGATACTGCCGGAATCCTTGTGCCAACATGTGTCTAAATACAGTCATATCATGGATGATAGTTGTTCAGGTAAATAGATATATTATTTTCATGTTTGAATGCTCTTTATGGCGATTGGCACTCGCATATCCTGCATAGCTTCTGTTAACTGCAGTTATCCTCAGTAATCCTAGCCTAAAGTGATCGTAGCATTGTCTCTACTGAGGGAAGAACACCTGTCCACGTCTCAATGCTTTGAGCAGTGGCCGGACGGAACTGAGGCTATTAACCTCATACGAAATTGAAAACTCACCAAAGCTCCTTGTTTTCCCTCCCGGCAAAAATAAGTAAAAATAATTTCATAATAAAGTGTTTGTAAAATATTCCAAATTTTTATTACATTCTCATCTGACACGCTATGCTGACTTCTTTTCTTGCTCTTTGTATCGATTTCTGAATGACATTTCCAAAGCGGCCATGAATCGACATATTTTGCTGGATTGCAGCGTGTCAACAGATGGCCTACAATTTTAAGAAACAGTAGCGAAGAAACTGTTTTTGTCATCAACGAAGCGCTGGTTGGCGATCAGATTCATTTCTGAAAATCCTCGTTCACATTCACTCGGTGAAATTGGTATCGTACTCAGAGCGTTCATGGAATGCTTCGATTCTTCGGAAACCTTCTTATCAATTAGGTATCCCTGAAATCCATGAATTGCATCTTTTTCATTTAATATACTTAATTTCTTGTTCTTATTCTAAAAAAAAAAATTACTACTAAAGTAACAATATCAGGGGGAGAAAAAATTAGTGTACTTTTCATATCCTTTTAATTTTCAATTTTTCCTGATAGCAAAGAATGAGTACCGGCACCTATTTTTTTTTTACAAAAAAAGCACTGCTAATATGCAATAGTGACTGCAGCTGCTCCATGTGTGGAAACTGCTCTGGACAGTCACAAATCTTTAAAATGTCAAAGTCAGCCAAAGAGCGTTACATTTGTGCTCACTGCGGGAGGGTATCCCCCAAAGAAATCTGAAATCTCACCGGAGAAACCCGGTTCAACGTCTCAAGACGGGAATTGAGCTCAGAAACTGGAGGGCACACAGCCAGAGGAGAAAACCATCTCGACTTGCTATTTTCCTCCTTAGCATGTATGATTGAAGAACCACCTGAGACGCACTACAAATCTGATCATGACCCTATCTACGCAAAAGTAATTATTCCTGCTCGGCGACCACCTGCCCGAAAAAACGTTCAAACCGCCATCATTGTCAGCCCCAAGCTCCTTAACATCCAAAAACATCGACCACTGATACTGAAAGTGCCATTCCGTTCCTTGGACTAATTGACTCTGAGGATACTCCCAGTGAAACCAGTAATGCTAAAGAGATCCCCACGACCAACTGCACCATCGGAACACAACACAATCTCAATCCTACCTCTCACATCAGCACTGCCTCACAGACTGAATGGACCCATGCACCCGAGGCCGCCGCGTCGAATTGGATGGCAAGGAGTGTCATGTACCCTGATGCGGAAGTCACAGCGGAGACGAATAGGCAGTATTCAATAGGGCTGCGAAATAAAAACCCTCCTGTTTGTTCCACCCAACCTCATATAACCGACGAGGTCACACCCGAGGACACACCCAAACTAAATGCTACCTGAAGTACAGCACCTCGATGCTGACTTGCATAGGTTTTGCAGCAATAAAACCTACAGGAAAGAAGTGTTGCTCCAACCCCAGAATCGAATAAGAAGAAGTTTGTGTGCCCTCCACACCATCTGCCCAGCTCTCCTATGCCACGACAAAATTTGTTTGACAGAGAAGTGCCATTCATGTATATTAGATATTTTTATTGTAAAAATTTTTAAATAATAAAATTGTAAATAAGATATTTTTATTGTAAATATAACCATATGATGTAACTTGTAAATATAGTTAATACTGTGTAATGTGAGGAAGTGTAATGGCATGTTTATATTTTACGTTTTTAATTTTACAGTGTGCATTATCCATTATCTGCTCTGATGTGAGCATTATCTATTATCTATGTGCATTATCTATTCTGATGTGAGCCCTGGCCGTGACGGGACAATTGCAACTTCACTTAAATCTATATATCTACATTGTATTCATTTAGTTGCAATAAAGATTTTCTCTCTCTCTCTCTCTCACTCACATGTTTCTCTTTGCGTTAACTTAACTTTAATTAATTAATTAATTATTTATTTATTTATTTTTACCATATCCATCACATAGGGGCCACCACATATATACTCACTAGAGGGATTATTATTTCATAACGACTAGTTGTTACATTATGTCCTGGATACGGTAGATATGCCTTATACTTTATATTTATTCTTATTTTAATTATTAAATTACGTTCTGTCAGGTTAACGATGTTCAATATATGCTTGCATTTATAATAGCTTCCTTATGATTTAAAAAATTTTTAACTATCTTTAATTGGTTTAGATTCAAATTGCTTAATCTCTGGATTTTTTATATTTTATATATCTTAGCAGATATTGATCATTACAGAAACAGAGAACTCCTTGTCGTTTTTTGCCTTCAGTCTGGGTAGTTGGCCCCAGTTGAAGTCATCTAGATTGTGGGTAGACAGCGATACGTTTTATGTATATATATATATATATTTTTTTTTTTAATATTTATTAAAATATTAAAATATCCAGCTTGGTGTTGTCTGCTTGAATTACCTTCTATATTATTATCTTGAATATTATACAAAATATTTTATACACATTATGGTTGTAATGCATAATTGCTCTAGCAACTGCATTGGCCCATAAGTATTAGTTACAGCTTGTTACAATTTATTAACTTTCTTTCCATATTACTCATATAAATATATATATATATACATCGAGTAGACAGAAACCATGGGGATACCTACCTAGTAATGGGTAGGCATACCTTTTGCGCCCGTATAAGAGTAGTCACACGGGAGGCATTAAGTCCACTAGTTCTTGAAAGCATTCCACAGGTGTTTCCATCCATGTTTACTGCACTGCTGTCCATAATTCCATTGCATTCCAGGGTGGAGGATCCAAATCTCAAACGGACCTTTCCACGTAATCCAAAAAATTATCCACAGGGTTCATGAACGTGGAGGCCATTCCATGGTGGTAAAATCCTAGTCATCACGGCTCTGTGGGGAGGCACATTGTTCTGCTGGAATAATCCATTGCCATGTGGGTGGGTGATGGCTATGAAGGGATGCAGATGGTCTGCGAGGATGGACACATAATCTGGACCATTCAGAGATGTGTTTAAACATACCAGAGGTCCCAACGTGTGCCAGTTAAACATGCCCCAGACCATTACCGACAGTCCACCTGCTTGAAGAGTTCCTTGTTGACATGACAAGTGCATAGCTTTGTGCCGTGTCCACCAGATATGCACCCTCCAGAAATAACTGGAAACGGGACTCATCACACCAGGAGACTCTTCTCCGATCATCCAAGGTCCAATTGAGGTGTAGAGTCCTCTGTTGTGTTGTTAGCGCTGGGTCTCTGGTGGGTTGGCAGCTCCCAGAACCTATTGCGGCTAATGATCGCCTGATGGTCTTGGTGGAGACATTTCAGGTGTGAGACACAACAGCACGGTGTAGAAAGCTTGTGCCCACGGATTTGGCTATCTACGGGAGGTTTTTTTTTTTTTTTTTTTTTGTTATATCCTGCTTACTGTTTCGTTGGCTTTATTATTATTTTTTTTTTTCTTCACTGACATTGTTCAGTCCAATATTTGTAATAACAATACCAATACTGATTTAAACTCATGAAGCATGTGTCCAGCCCTCCGTCCGGGAGCCGACTTTGGTATGGGTTTCGCAACCCCAGACAGCCTAAGCACAGCTATATTCCTCTACTTCCATTTACTTTCTGTTGTCCTTAAACACTGCAATTTATTTCTCGTGCATGATTAGGCTGGCCGAAAGCAACATTGAGATGCTATCATTTTGCTGTTGCTTCTTTTTTCGTCTTGAGCAAAGTTGAGTGTCTTTTCAACACTACCTTGTTAGTCATTGATTCTCCCTTTGCTGGCACATCTGCCTCATTTGTTTAATTGCTTACTTCCTTGTCACATGGGCAATGTTAACTTTGACCAATCCTCCCCCCCACACACTCAGGGTCACTTCAGCTGATATAAATATACAGAGAACTATCAGCTCACATCTTTGGTCTCCAACACAGCCCTGTGTTCACTACACTCCCCTAATTTCACCACTCCCATCTGATCCTACAGTAAGTTGTCATAACCTGACTTTATTCTTTTGTCTTAAGTTTGCCTAGTTTAAATCGCAAACTGGGCACTTTTGCCTTCATTCAAACTTTCATTTTTCCTTTAACAGGATTTAATCGATTTTATATATTTGTTTTAGCATAATTCTGCATTTTACTTTTTTTATTTATTTTTGAATTTTATTTCTTCCTTTTTGGTCTCTGTTGTGATGTATATGTTTTGTATACACGTGTTTACACTACACAAATTTGATCATACACGATTTATAAATAGGGGGTTGATATCGTATATAACACGAACCGAATTCGCTTATGTACGATTCACCTTTGTGTTTACAAGAAATAGAATTCCAATGCGGAATCACACCAACTGAACGCAACACGATAGGAATGAAGAGAAGATTCTGAAAATGTATTTTTGTTTTTTATATCAGTGAAGGGGAAACACGTTTCACCCTAATAACATAAAAACCCAAACAATTCCAGCTAGCGATATTATCGCAAATGCAATTAGATAGTTTACTACCAGTTTATAACAGATTCCACTGTTGTGATGTATATGTTTTGTATACACGTGTTTACACTACACAAATTTGATCATACACGATTTATAAATAGGGGGTTGATATCGTATATAACACGAACCGAATTCGCTTATGCACGATTCACCTTTGTGTTTACAAGAAATAAATTCCAATGCGGAATCACACCAACTGAACGCAACACGATAGGAATGAAGAGAAGATTCTGAAAATGTATTTTTGTTTTTTATATCAGTGAAGGGGAAACACGTTTCACCCTAATAACATAAAAACCCAAACAATTCCAGCTATCGATATTATCGCAAATGCAATTAGATAGTTTACTACCAGTTTATAACAGATTCCACTAGCAGAAATGCAACTGTAAATTGTTTTTATTGTTTTATTTTTTATTATTATTTTTTTTTATGTGAACCCCAAACACAAGAGGTATTAGAACCTATAGTACTTAGTACCGTGCTTGGGTTTGAGGTTGAGAAGACGAAAGAAGATATTTGTTGAAGAAGATATTTGAAGACATTGGACTTGAACTTCTGTAGATTGTAATTTTCAGGAAATACGTATGAAGGAAGGTTGTTCCAGAAAATGGCAATTGAATGAATAAATGAGGAAGATGAAAAGTTGGTTCTGTGGGTTTGAAGTTGGACAGTAAATGGATGTTGTCTGGTGGCGGCACTTGTTCGGACTGTTTTGAAAGAGAGAGCGGGAAGACAGAGAGTGGTAATCAATGGACACTGCTCATCGTGCCTCAGGGTTCCGCAGGGTTCAGTATTGGGTCCTTTATTATTCTCTGTATTTATAAATGATATTGATGATGGTATATCAAGCTTAATGTCCAAGTTTGCAGACGATACAAAGGTTGGCAGGGTTGTCAAGGACACTACTGACACTATGCTGCTGCAACAGGATCTGGAAAGGTTGAGCAGATGGGCTGAGAGGTGGCAGATGAAGTTTAACATTGACAAATGTAAAGTACTACATATCGGAAACAGCAACCCCAGAGCAACGTATCAACTCTGTGGTACTACACTGACAGTGGTAGAGGATGAAAGGGACCTGGGATGGTTGTGCAGGCAGATATGAAGTTCTCTGAGCAGTGCAGACGGGCTGCAAGAATAGCTCATGGTGTATTGTCCATGATACATAGGAATATTTCTAGCAGGGATAAGGAGGTGATTATTCCCTTGTATAAGGCAATGGTCAGGCCACACCTAGAGTACTGTATACAGGCCTGGAGGCCTCATTTCAAGAAGGATGTAGAGCTGCTATAACGAGTACAGAGAAGAGCAACAAGATTAGTGAATGGAACAAAGGGGTGCTCTTACGTAGAAAGGCTTACGTTTTGCAAATTACAGTGTCTGGAGACTAGGCACCAGCGAGGTGATCTGATAGAGGTGTACAAAGCCTTGAATGGTTTGAGCATGCTCAATGCTGATGGGATTCTTACTCTTGTTCAGAATAATCACCTGAGAGGGCATAAGTTCAAATTGAGGAAAGATAGATGTGCGGAAATTTGCCTTTAGCCAGCGGGTGGTTGGTAGGTGGAACAGACTTCCATCCCTTGTCGTGGAAGTTGATAGCCTAAATAAGTTTAAGGCTCAGCTGGACTGGTATTTCGAACGAACAGAGGGGTGAAGTGGAAATGGTTATTTTTTATTTTTTTTACTTTATTTTTTTTTTTGGCTGATGCTGCATAAGCTTGCTTTCTTGCATCAAATGCCTCTACTAATGCTAATGCTAATTATAGAAGCCAATTCAGAAGAACAGTGCCCATGGACGTATCTGTAGAAGAGGCATGCAGCAGAAACAGTATGTCTATGAGAAAGCGAGTGGAGAGACTCTGTTAGAGATGAATCATTAATTAACCTAACTGCCCTCTTCTGAATGGAATCAAGAAGCCTGAGAGAGGTTTTGGGGGCACTACCCCAGATGTGGGAACAATATTCTATGGCAGGACGGATTTGCGATTTATACAGAGTGAGCAGCTGTTTGGAAGAAAAGTAGCGCCGAGAGCGAAAGAGAAAACCAAGTTTTTTAGATGCAGAGGAAGCAATATTTGTAATGTGCTTGTGCCAAGAGAGATTAGAAGTCAGGGTAATCCCCAAAAGAGATATATCATTTTGCCTAGAAATCAGAGTGTCCCTAAAGATAAGCATAGGAGCAGAAGAATCCTTTTTGCGAGATATAAGACAAGACTGAGTTTTAGAATAGTTGAAATCAACTAAGTTGTCTTTGCCCCACTGGAGAATTACCTGAAGATCGGCATTTAAGGAATTGGTAGCAGATTTTCGAAAAGTTGAAGCTGATTGAGCAGGACAAGGTTTCTCAAATTGGAAAGTGGAATGCAATGTGCTATCATTGGCAAAACTATGGATAGGATTGCCAGTCAATGGAAGAAGGTCATTAATATACAAGAGGAAAAGAGTGGGGGAAAGAACTGAACTTTGGGGGACACCGGCATTAGTGGAGAAGTTAGAAGACAGAGAGCCATCTACCATCACCCTCAGTGAGCGATGAGAGAGAAAACTGGATAACCAATTACTTAAAACAGTTGGCAAACCATAAGATGGAAGTTTGTTTAGAAGACCTTTATGCCAAACACGATCAAAAGCCTTTGAGATGTCAAGAGCAACTACTTGTGTTTCACCGAACTTTTCCATTGAATTAGTCCATAAATGGGTAATATAAGCCAGAATGGTAGTGATCTCCAGAAATATGCTTTAGTAAAATGCGAGCTAGTGAGGTGTTAATAGTGTCTTTCCCATTACGGTTTGTTTATTCAGTTGCTACACGCGCGCAGCGTTGTTTATGTGTATCAAGCGTTCCTCCTCATTTTGTAATTTTGCTTTATTCCCTAAAAATGAGTAAAATTCTTTAAAGGTGTGAAAAGGAAGCATCCTGGTGAAGACACTGTAGTTTACCACTACAGATTCAGAGAGAAAAAGAAAAGCAATATCAATAGACAGAGGCGGACTGGGTGAAAAATTCTTACCAGGGAAAATTTGTAGTGGCCTCATACTAGCGTTTATGGCCAAAATCACACTGGCCTCCGGCCAACCAGGGTTTCCCCGGTAAGGCTTTTTGGCCAGTCCGCCTCTGTCGATAGAGAAAAAATGAGATCTAAATGAGGCAACGCCGATAATTAGAAAGAATGCAGAGAAAATAAAGACAACTTTCATAGCAGAAACGACCCAAAGTGTAATAAAATCCATTAGATCAAGACACAAAGAATTGGAAGAGTTGGAACGGCTGTCATCTGTTTGAATAGAAGATCAAAAAAGAACAAGTTTGCTTACGATAGAAGCAAAAGCATTAGCAATATTTTATTACCTAACAGTCGTAATAAAATACTTACGTATTTTATTATGACTATTTATTGTGTTTGGTAATGTTTTGGTTACAAATGTCTGTTCAATCTTGGGTGGTGGGCACCTAACCCTATTTTTCTCATAGGGCCTGTTATTTATATTGCATGATTTTGCATTGCACGAGGGTTTCTAGGAACACAACTATCGCGCTATATGATTACTGACTGTATACGTCATAGTATATATATGTATATATATATATGTTTTTTTAAAATTTAATTTTATTTATTTTTTATTTATATATTTTTTAATTTTATTATTATGATTTTTTTAAAAATTTATATATGTATATATTCTCTACTTAGAATATATATATATATATATATATATATATATATTCTAAGTAGAGAATGAAATAGACTGATTTAGAGATGTAAAATTGAATTTTGTTTTCAGAGTATGTGATGCAATCCGTACGACAACAGAACTATGAGAATCCTACCCCAATTCAATCTCAAGGATGGCCTGTTGCCCTTAGTGGAAGGGATATGGTTGGAATTGCACAAACAGGTTCTGGAAAGACACTAGCAGTAAGTTATAATTTTATTAAGTGTTAAAATGTAATTGTTAATAACTTTCAATTTTTTTTTGCTTTAGAGCAATAAGAGAGAACATTTTTTAAATTTTCACTTTTTACCTTTTGGCTGTGTAAAATAGCTTGTGTCACTTGAACTTTGTCAACAACTCTTAAAATAGTATATGGAAGCAGAAAGAGGAGTACAAGATAAATTAAAATTATATTTTCCAGTTAATATCCCACTTTTCTGTTCTTTCCCTTTTTCAAGTATTAAACTATCAAAATTCTGGTTAAAAAGGTTGATTGACTGACATGTTTAATACTAAACATATAAAACTTCCAGAATAGTTGTCAAATAATTTCCCATCCATTCTTGCCAGGCAGTGTTCCAGTGGTCAGACACACTGTTGTCATCAGTCACACAATTAAGGAATGATGTGTGAAACAGTAGCAGTATTGAAGAGTGAAAAAAATTGAATCCTTTAACTAACATGCAAAGATATATAGTAAATTTTAGTATTTTTTTCACAGGTCACTTCTGAAGTCATTGCAACCATGTGCTTAACACAAAATAGAGCATCCTTATCAAGTGACAAAGCATTTTTTCCCCCCTTTTGTAAAAAAATTGAGTCAATAAACAGTTAAACAGTTATTAATATGTTTCAATTTAAGTCTGTTGCTTCCAAATTTTATAGGCAATCAATGACAGAATTTAGGAAGGCAGATGTTATTTTGCAAAACTATTTTTCTTCACTTACAGAACAAACAAATTGGCTTACCTCTTCATCCAAAGAATATTTAGTGGCTGTGAACTTACATATACAGGTGACCCCCGCTTAACGCTGATCATTCGTTCCGGAAAAACAGAGCGCTAAGTGAATCCGCGCTAAGCGAGCGCCCCTTTCCCATAAGGTAACATATGTATTTGTGAGCTGCGGTCGGTGCCATAGGATATTTCCTAATCAATAATAAACGGTAATGAAAAGATGCACAAATGTCGGTCAAAATATTTAATATTCAAATATTTGCACATATAAAATATTCTGCATTACATATGTATAATTATGTGGTAACTACTTGGGTATCAAAAGTAAACTTAAAATTCCAATTAAAAATCATGAATTTAATTGATTTAATTTAATGGATGAATTTAATCATGAAAAATGTGTGGATTTTGAGTTGAACTTTGGCCCTCTTCCAAATAAACTAAAAGGGGTATTAATTTTAAATGGCCCGCAGCGTTACCACCCAACAATAACGTCAACTGATCCTTCGCCGCTTTGAAACTTGGCATGTTTTTTCTTCTTTCAATATGAAACTTCTTTTAGGCATTCGTTTCCACAAAAGTCCTGCTTCATCTATGTTAAGAACTTGTTGAGAAGTATAACACATAATACCCCTCTTCAATAATTTTAACAAGTTCTTTTTTGAAAGTTTCGGCTCCTTGATCTGCATTCTAAATCTATTCTACCAGCCCTTACCAGTTTTAAATGGTTCCACATTTTTTTTAGGCGAGTTTTCTTCAGATCGATCTCGATTTCTCTCTCTCTCTCTCTCAATATTTAACTTAACTGAATTCTGCATTGGACATTATCTTCATTAAAATTAGTCTTTCCATTTCAATCCTAATAGCCGGCCTAGTTCTAGTTGCTTGCAGTGGAACAGCTACCTTTCCCGCTGCAAAAATTAATTCTTTATTTTTTTATAATTGTTCTTACAGTTAAAGTTGGAAGTCCTAAATTATGGCACACATCCGCTTGTCGTTGACCGGAATCGATTCGCTTCAAAACGTCTAATTTTCAAATTCAGTCTTTTTCTTACATTTATAGTCTTCGTACTGTGCTCAGACGTTGTTGATTTTTCATTCTGTTTTTCATTCTTCGAAAATGTAACTGCGTTGGTTGCATTAATTATGATACAATGTTCGAGTAAACTGTCCGTTTCACACGTTGTTTAATACGGTACTGAGTGATGACTAGACTTCGGATAAATGCATATAACGCAAATATTACAAGCAATATACTTCGTCATTTTTTAAAATGTTGATCTAGGAACTACGTAACAAGCCACTGTACTGAAATTAAATTAGCGTGCGAGAAAATTTCACTGAGCGTGGGAAAATTTCTCAAGTCGGCGTGGGAAACGTTTTAATGCTGTTTTGCTATTCATTTTCAAGCTATCGACTCCATCAAATGAAACGATTTCGTTAAATATGTCAAAAATGTAATCTGTAAAAGAGCGTTATAGTGATCTGTGACAGCGTTATAATCAGACACGGGTTATAATATAATAACAGCGTTATAGCGAATCAGCGTGTAGTGAACCGCGTTATAACGGGGGCCTGCTGTATATATCTTTAATCATAAACCTTGATTTGTATGAATAAACAATGCTTTCTTAGTGAATCTCAGAGTGTTTCCTTTCTATCAAAAGGAAATATGCACAACATATAAAAACAAACTTGGACCCATTCCAAGAACAGAAAACCAAATCTCCCTTTAATGCAAGATATCTAAAGTACTAAACAAACAGCTTCTCACTAATGTTAATGACTATATCAATCTATTTGGGTAAATTTAAATAGAAAGTGTGCAAGAATATTTGCTGATGCTATCGAGGCAGTGTTAGATGGGCCGGAAAACTGCTAGCTTTGGGGGAGGGGATACACAGACTAAAAGGTTAACAGTGGCTGCAGGAAGAGGCAAAATTGGTTCTTGCCCTGCTTCTATTAGAATGAGCAGCAGCCTGGAAAGCAAGGCAATGGAGATTTCCAGGACTGTTGGGAGTCATAGTGGAACAAATAAATACATGGGCTATGTTAGTGTAACTAACATAGCCCATGTAAGTGCAACTAAGAAATATTGTTCAAGGTTTGGGCCAAAATGGATGTCAGATGAACTAATGAGGCATGTGGCAGAGAAGAAAAATGCATGGGATACTTACAAATTAACACATGACACAGAAGCCTATGATAGATACAAGTTGATATGCAACCAAGTTACAGGGGAGGTTAGGCAGGCGAAGGCAGATTACGAGAAATCCTTGGCAAGGGATGCAAAGAAAAACAGCAAAGAGTTCTTTACTTATGTAAACTCGAGAAGGAAAGGGATGAATCAGATTGGTCCACTTGATATTGATGGGTCAAGTGTTGATGATCCTGCTCAGGTGGCTAACAAACTAAATGAATATTTTGCATCGACATTCACACATGAGGAGTTATTCAGCGAGGGGAATGCCAGAGGTGTATTCAACTCTAGCAGTAAGTTACAGAATCTTGAAATAACTGGGAGTAAAGTGGAGGAGAAACTGTTGAAGATAAACACAAGAAAGGCACCCGGGGTGGATGGGATCTATCCAGTTATATTAAAGGAGGCAGCAAAGGAAGTAAGCAAACCCTTAGCCATAATTATGAGAGCTTCCTTGGACTCAGGGGAGGTACCCATAGACTGCAAATGTGCAAATGTGACCCCAATTCACAAAGGAGGATCAAAGGCTGACACAAGTAATTATAGACCTGTGAGCTTGACTTCTGTTCCAGGAAAATTAATGGAGGCACTGGTTAAAGACGCACTGCAGGATCATTTAGACAAGACTTCAGTTATAGCTCAGACACAGCATGGTTTTGTTAAGGGGAAGTCTTGCCTGACCAACTTGATTGGATACTATGATGCAGTCACAAAAGAACTGGATGCAGGGAATAACTTTGATATTATATACTTGGATCTTAGAAAGGCTTTTGATACTGTTGCACATGCAAGACTGCTACACAAATTGGAGCAGTGTGACATTGGAGGCAAATTGCTGCTATGGATAAAGGGGTGGTTGAGGGGTAGAAGACAGAGAGTGGTAATCAATGGACACTGCTCATCGTGGACTGATGTTATTAGTGGAGTCCCTCAGGGCTCAGTGTTGGGTCCATTATTGTTTTCTGTATTTATAAATGATATTGATGATGGTATATCGGGATTAATGTCCAGGTTTGCAGACGATACAAAGGTTGGCAGGGTTGTCAAGGACACTACTGACACTATGCTTCTGCAACAGGATCTGGAAAGGTTGAGCAGATGGGCTGAGAGGTGGCAAATGAAGTTTAACATTGACAAATGTAAAGTACTACACATGGGAAACAGCAACCCCAGAGCAACGTATCAACTCTATGGTACAACACTGACAGTGGTAGAGAATGAAAGGGACTTGGGGGTGGTTGTGCAGGCAGATATGAAGTTCTCTGAGCAGTGCAGACGGGCTGCAAGAGTAGCTCATGGAGTATTGTCAATGATATACAGGAATTTTTCCAGCAGGGATAAGGAGGTGATTATTCCATTGTATAAGGCGATGGTCAGGCCACACCTAGAGTACTGTATACAGGTCTGGAGGCCTCATTTCAAGAAGGATGTAGAGCTGCTGGAACGAGTACAGAGAAGGGCAACAAGATTAGTGAATGGAACAAAGGGGTGCTCTTACGAAGAAAGGCTTAAGTTTTGCAAATTACAGTGTCTGGAGACTAGGCACCAGCGAGGTGATCTGATAGAGGTGTATAAAGCCTTGAATGGTTTAAGCATGCTCAATGCTGATGGGATTCTTCCTCTAGCTCAGAATAATCACCTGAGAGGGCATAAATTCAAATTGAGGAAAGACAGATGTAGGATAGACGTGCGGAAATTTGCCTTTAGCCAGCGGGTGGTTGGTTGGTGGAACAGACTTCCATCCCTTGTGGTGGAGGTTGATAGCCTAAATAAGTTTAAGGCTCAGCTGGACAGGTATTTTGAACGAACAGAGGGGTGAAGTGGAAGTGGTTTTTTTTTTTTTTTTTTGGCTGATGCTGCATAAGCTTGCTTTCTTGCATCAAATGCCTCTACTAATGCTAATGCTAACTAAGAGTAGAAACAGGTGCATGTATACTTGCATGTACTTAACACAAAATAGTACACCAATGTTAGGAGTATAGTTAAAATATTTTAATGAGCTTGAAGTGCTAGTCAAGACCTCAAAGGCAGATATTGTTGGGATATCAGAGATGTGGTGTCACACAGATATAAGCAGTGCAGAATTGGAATTTGGAGTATAATGTGTACAGAAAGGATAGACAGGACATGAAGGGAGGAGGGGTTATGCTGTTAGTTAAGAAACACATGAAATCTAACGAAGTGTATCCAGTTGATGTTGGTGAACAATGCAATGTTGAGTCTGTTTAGTGTGACATAAGCACTGGGAAAGGAAAAATTAGAGTAGGTGTGTGTGTGTTTGTGTGTGTGTGTTATAGGCCTAATGAATCTGATGAGTATAATGAGCAATTGTGCAGAGAAATAGAGTGGGCCAGTAAATCAGAATGTCTTATAATGGGGGATTTTAACTTTCCAGATATTGACTGGAACTTGTGGATTGGTCACTAGCAAGACTTTTTTCGATTTAGTGGATGACTGATTTCTACATCAGCATGTTTTAGAGGCAACCAGAGGGAGAAATATGCTTGATCTGATTATCAGCAGTGATTATTCATGCATTAAGAATTTGCAGGTAAAGGAACCACTGGTGAAAGTGATCACAATGTACTGATATGGGTATTACTTAAAGATGTAACTACCATCAAGGCTAAAGGGAAGGGCTTTTGCTTTCATAAAGGTGACTATGGAGGTCTCAGACAGTTTTTAAATTCTGTACAGTGTGACTTAATCTTGGAGGCTACTTTTCATTCCAACTAACAAATACTGTTCAAGGTTCAGGCCCAAATGGATGTCAGATGAATTAATGAGGCCTGTGCCAGAGAATAAAAATGTGGGATGCATATAAATTATCAGGTAACACAGAAGCCTGTGGCAGATGTAAGTTTGTCTGTAACCAAGTTACAAAGGAGGTTAAGCAGTCGAAGTCAGATTACGAGAAATCTTTGGCAAAGGATGCAAAGGAAAACAACAAAGCGTTCTTTACTGATGTAAACTCTAGAAGGAAAGGGGTGAATCAGATTGGACTTAACATAGATGGGTTGACTATTGATGATCATGCTCATGTAGCTGATAAACTGAATGAGTATTTTGCATCTACATTCACACATGAGGAATTATTCAATGAGGCGAATGCCAGAAGTTTATCAAACTCTCACAGGGAGTTAAGTGATTTTGTAATAACTGAGAGCAAAGTGCAGGAGAAATTGTTGAAGTTAAGAAAGGCACCTGGGGTGGATGGGATCTATCCAGTTATTAAGGCAGCAAAGGAAGTAGGCAAATCCTTAGCCAAAATTATGAGAGCTTCCTTGGACTCAGGTGAGATCCCCATGGACTGGAGGTGTGCAATGTATCACCAATTCACATGGGGGTTCAAAAGGTGATACAAGTAACTATAGACCTATTAGTTTAACTTGTGTTTCAGGGAAAATAATGGAATCACTGGTGAAAGAAGCATTGCAGGATCATCTACACAAGACTGCAGTAATGGTTAAGACACAACATAGGGTTTGTTAAAGGGAGGTGCTGATCAATTTGATTGGATACTATGATGTCGTCACAAAGGAACTGAATGTCAAAAATAATTTTGATATATTCTTGGATTTCAGGAAAGAAAGCTTTTGATACTATTGCACATGGAAGACTTCTGCATAAATTGGAGAGTTATGGTATTAAGGGTAAGTTGCTACAATCAATAAAGGAATGGTTTAGTGTTAGATGACAGACAGTGGTAATCAATGGATGCTGCTCTTCATGGACAAATGTTATTAGTGGAGTTCCCCTCGTTTCTGTGCCCATTGTTGGTTTGTGTATTCATCAGTGTTATAGATGAAGGTATATCAGGATTAATGCTCAATTTTGCAGATGATACCAATGTTGGCAGGGATGGTAAAGACAGTGTGTTACTCCAACTGGATCTAGATAAGTTGGGCAAATGGGCTGAGAGTGGCAACTGAATTTTAACATTGACAAATGCAAGGTATTGCATATGGGTAGTAATAACCCAAGAGAAACGTACCAACTGTGTGGTACTAAACTCAGGGAAGTGGAAAGTGAAAAAGACCTGGGTGGTAATTGTGCACTCAAATATGAAGTTTGCTGAGCAGTGCAGATGGGCTGGTCACGGTGTCTTGTCAATGATATATAGGAATTTTGCTAGGAGGGTCAGGGAGATGATTATCCCATCGTATAAGGCAATGGCCTAGAGTACTGTGTACTAGTCTGGAAGTCTCATTTTAGGAAGGATGTAGAGTTACTAGAATGAGTACAAAGAAGGGCAACAAGATTGGTGAGGGGAACAAAGGGGTGCTCTTACCAAGAAAGGCTTAAGTTCTGCAAATTTCAGCACCTGGAAAGTAGGCACCTGTGAGGTGATTTGATTGAGGTGTATAAGGCCTTGAATGGGTTGAGCAAGCTGAATGCTGATGGGATTCTTCCTCTTGCTCAGATTAAGAACCTGAGAGGACATAGATTCAAATTGAGGAAAGACAGTTGTAAAATGGATGTGTGGAAGTTTGCCTTTAGCCAGTGGGTGGTTGATTGGTGGAACAGAATTCCATCTTTTGTTGTGGAAGTTGATAGCCTAAATAAATTTAAGGATGAGCTGGACAGGCATTTGGAAAGAATGGAGGGGTGAAATGGGAGGGGTTTTTTTTTTTTTTTTTTGGCTAATGCTACATAAGCTTGCTTTCTTGCATCATATGCCTCTAAGCTTGCTTTCTTTTGCATCATATTAGCATTAGGATTAGCAAAGGCACATGATGCAAGAAAGCAAACCTATATAGCATCAGCAAAGAAAAAAAAAACACCCTTATTTCACCCATCCACTCGCTCCAAATGTTTGTCAAGTTATGCCTTGAATCTATTTAAGCTATCAACTTCAACAACGACAGATGGAAGTTTGTTCCATCAATCAACCACCCGCTGGCTAAAGGCAAACCTCCACACATCTATCCTACAACCGTCTTTCCTCAATTTGAATTTATGCCCTCTCAGGTGATTATTCTGAGCAAGAGGAAGAATCACATCAGCATTGAGCATGCTCAAACTGGTCCAGGCTTTATACACCTCAATCAGATCACCTCGCAGGTGCCTAGTCTCCAGACACTGTAATTTGCAAAACTTAAGCCTTTCTTTGTAAGAGTAACCCTTTGTTCCATTCAGTAATCTTGTTGCCCTTCTCTGTACTCTTTCCAACAGCTCACATCCTTCTTAAAATGAGGCCTCCAGACCTGTATACAGTACTCAAGGTGTGGCCTGACCATTGCCTTATACAAGGGGATAATCACCTCCTTATCCCTGCTAGAAAAATTCCTGTATATCATTGACAAGACACCATGAGCTACTCTTGCAGACCGTCTGCACTTCTCAGAAAACTTCATATCTGCCTGCACAATTATCCCCAGGTCCTTTTCATTCTCTGCCACTGTCAGTGTGGTACCACAGAGTTGACACGTTACTCTGGGATTACTGCTTCCCATATGTAGTACAATGGTACCTTGGATTGCGAGTAACTTGGTTTGCGAGTGTTTTGCAAGAAGAGCAAAAATTTTTAATAAATTTTAACTTGATAAACGAGCGAGGTCTTGCAATACGAGTACAGTCAGTCCTCGTATAATACGTGTTTACACTACAAGAATTCGATCATACATGATTTATAAATAGGGGAATGATATCTTATATAACACGAACTGAATTCTCTTATGCATGATTCACCTTTGTGTCTACAAGAAATGGCAGTAGAACGCAGAATCACCCAAACTGAAAGCAACACGATAGGAATGAAGAGAAGATTCTGAAAATGTATTTATGTTTTTTATATCAGTGAAGGGGAAACACATTTCACCATAATAACGTAAAAACCAACAATATTCCAGCTATCAGTATAATCACAAATGCAATTAGATCGAGTTTACTACCAATTTATAACAGATTCCACTAGCAGGAATGCAACTGGAAATTGTTTTTATTGTTTTATGGTAGTAACCCCTAGAAATGTGCTTTAGTAAAATGTGAGGTGTTAATAGTGTATCTCTGCCTTTACGGTGTTGCTTATTCAGTTGCTACATGCACGCAGCTTTGTTTATATGTATCAAGTGTGCCTCCTCATTTTGTAATTGTGCCTTATTCCCTAAAAATTGTCTGCCGAGCGTCACGTGATCACATGCTGCTCGAGATTGTGGGTAATTGTCTCGCATGCTCGGTCTCAGCCGGTATACCTCATTCGTATACGGTCAACATTCGTGCTAGCGTTGTGACCACGCGTATGTGCGTAAAGCATTTTTTTATTTTGTGTTCAACAAAATAATAACTACGAAAATGGCCCCAATGAAGAAAAGGGTTGAAAAGGAAGGCAGTAAGAAGAAGGAGATGATTACGGTAGAAGTTAAGAAGGAAATCATCGGGAAGTATGAACAAGGTATGAAAGTGGCCGCCATCGCAAGATTTTATAAGAAGTCTACGTCAACGATTTTCACAGTATTAAAGAAGAACTAAGGGGACTAGATGTAGCAAAAGGAGTCACAAGAATATCAAAGTAAATGCCACGTATTCTGGAAGATGTAGAAAAGTTGCTTTTGGTGTGGATAAACAAGAAGCAACTAGCAGGTGATACTATGACCGAGAACTTGATCTGTGAGAAGGGAAAGGCCTTGTACGCTGATCTCGTAAGTAAAACTGCCAGGTACATCCTCAGAAAACGAAGACGGCTTCAAGGCAAGCAGGGGATGGTTTGATAACTTTAAGAGGAGAAGTGGCATCCATAGCACGAAGAGGCTGTGAGTTCGGATGCTAAGGCAGCTGAGGCGTTCGTTGCCGAGTTCCAGAAGCTCATGATTTCCGAGTGTTACCTGTCACAGCAAGTTTTTAATTGCGATGAGATGGGGCTTTTTTGGAAAAAGATGCCAAAGAGGACCTAAATTACAGCAGAAGAGAATGCAATGCTCGGTCACAAGCCCATGAAAGACCGTCTCACCCTCTTGCTGTGTGATAATGCAAGCGGTGATTTCAAAGTCAAGCCCCGGCTCGTGTATCATTCTGAGAATCCACGAGCCTTCAAGAAATGCAAGGTGCAGAAGAGCCAGCTAAACGTTATGTGGAGGTCCAACAGCAAGGCTTGGGTCACTCGTATCTTGTTTGTTGAGTGGATCAATGAGGTCTTCGGTCCTGCAGTGAAGAAATACCTTTTAGAAAAAAAACTGCCGCTCAAAGTCTTGCTGGTTATGGATAATGCTCCTACTCATCCTCCAGGCCTTGAGGACGACTTGCTGGAAGAATTCGAGTTCATTAAGGTCAAGTTCCTTCCTTCCAACACTACTCCATTACTCCAGCCCATGGATCAGCAGGTCATTTTGAACTTTAAAAAGCTTTACATCAAGCCACTATTTCAGCAATGCTTCGAGGTGACTGAAGGAACTAACCTTGCCATCCGAGAATTTTGGAAAAATCATTTCCACCTCGTAAACTGCCTCAAGATCATCGATAAAGCCTGGGATCGGGTCACCAAGAGAACCCTCAATTCTGCTTGGAGAAAACTGTGGTCTGATTGCGTTGAGGGGTTTGCTCATGAACAGGAGCTGCCAGTTGTTGATGAAATTGTGTCCTTGGGGAAGACCATGGGACTGGAGGTGAATAAGGATGACATTCAAGAGCTGGTGGAGAAACATGGCCAGGAGTTTACCACCGATGAACTGATGGATCTGCATCGCGAGCAACAACAAGAGGTCATGGAGGAGATCTCGTCTGAGGAGGAGGAGAAAAAAATGGAGACATCCCTCTCTTCAAATGAGATTAGGGAGGTGTGTAAAATGTGGGAAACAGTGCAAAATTTTGTAGGAAAGCACCACCCGAGTAAGGCTGTGGCAGTGCGAACGATGAATCTGTTTAACGACAATGCAATGTCATATTTCCGTGACATCCTCAAACAGAGGCAAAAGCAAGTGTAATAGGATGGGTTCCTTGTTAAAGTCACACAAAAAGAAAAAAGTCAACAGATAAGTGATTCCGTTAGTGACATTGAAAGTCGTCCTACCCAATAATTAATAAATTTGATTGCTTCATGTATATTAAATTTAAATATTAAAAATATAAAAAGGTATTTATGTATTTTGTATTAATCATTTTTACAGTATATGAATATTTTTGAGTTTTGGAACAAATCATCTGGGTTTCCATTATTTCTTATGGGGAAATTCGCTTTGATATACGAGTGCTTTGGATTACAAGCACGTTTCCGGAACAAATTATGCTTGCAAACCAAGGTACCACTGTACTTTACATTTGTCAATGTTAAACTTCATTTGCCACCTCTCAGCCCATCTGCTCAACTTTTCTAGATCCTGTTGCAGCAGTGTACTGTCATTAGTGTCATTAACAACCCTGCAAACTTGGACATTAAGCCTGATACCATCATCAATATCATTTATAAATACAGAAAACTACAATGGACTGAACACTGAACCCTGAGGGACTCCACTAATAACATTAGTTCACGAAGAGCAGCGTCCATTGATTACCACTCTGTCTTCTCCCACTCAACCATTCCTTTATCCATAGCAGCAATTTGCCTCCAATGCGACACTGCTTCAATTTGTGCAACAGTATCAAATGCTTTTCTAAGATCCAAATATATTATATCAAAGTTATTCTTTGCATCCAGTTCCTTTGTGACTACATCATAGTATCCAGTGAAATTAGTCAGACAAGGCTTTTCTGACAAACCCATGCTGTGTCGGAGCTATAACTGAAGTCTTGTCCAAATGATTCTGCAATGCTTCTTTAACCAGTGCCTCCATTAATTTCCCTATAACAGAAGTTAAACTAACAGGTCTGTTATTACCTGTGCCTCCCTTTGATCCTCCTTTGTGGATTGGGGTCACATTTGCACATCTCCAGTCCATGGGTACCTCCCCTGAGTCCATGGAAACTCTCATAATTATGGCTAAGGGTTTGCTTACTTTTTTTGCCACCTCCTTTAATATAACTGGATAGATTCTATCCACCCCAAGTGCCTTTCTTGTGTTTATCTTCAACAATTTCTCCTCCACTTTACTGTCAGTTCTTACAAGATTATCTAGCTTACTGCCTTCGCCTGCCTAATCTCCTTTGTAACTTGATTACAGACAGCTTATATCTATCATAGGCTTCTGTGTCACATGTTAATTTATATGTATCCTATGCATTTTTCTTCTCTGTCACATGTCTAATAGGTGCCTCCGTAACCAGGTGGGAAGGAGCAGCAGCAGTGCGTAGCACACTCTTCTTGATTAGACCGGGGTTCGAGCCCGTCACCACCAAATACAGAGAATGTGGAAAGGTCAGGGAATGACCACCGCATATTCCTGGAGCAATATGGCCTTAGTTGCTAATGCTCCTAAAAACCAAATAACAAACAACAAACATGTCTAATTAGTTCATCTGACATTCATTTAGGCCTAAATCTTGAACAATATTTCTTTGTTGGTATGAAAAGCCTAGTGGCTCCCAAGATTAATTCTTTGAATGCTTCCCATTTTGAATTTCCTGTTGGTAACATCATCAGTTGTTTCCACCATATAGAATTTAAATACTGTCTCAGACCACCTTAGTCACCTTTACGAAAGCAAAAACCCTTTCCTTTACCCTTGATGGTAGTTATCTCTTTGAGTAAATCCCACTTCAGCACACTGTGATCACTGCCACCTAGTGGTTCCTTTATCTGCAGATTCTTGATGCATGAAGAATCACTACTGATAATCAGATCAAGAGAATAACTCTCTCTAGTTGCCTCCCGAACATGCTGCTGTAGAAAACACTCATCCAATAAATCCACAAAAGCCTTGCTAATGTGTGAGTGACCAACTCACAAATTCCAGTCGATATCCGGGAAATTAGAATCCCCCATTATAAGACACTCTAATTTACTGGCCCACTCTATTTCTCTGCACAATTGCTTATTTATACTCATCAGATTGATTAGGCCTATAACACACACCTACTCTCATTTTTCCTTTCCCAGTGCTTATGTCACACCAAACAGAATCAACATTGCATTGTTCACCAACATCAATTGGATGCACCTCCTTAGATTTTATTTGTTTCTTAACTAACAGCATAACCCCTCCTCCTCTCCTGTTCTGTTTATTCTTTCTGTACACATTGTACTCCCCAAATTCCAGTTCTGCACTTCTTATGTCTGTGTGACACCATGTCTCTGATATCCCAACAATATCTGCCTTTGATGTCTTGACTAGCACTTCAAGCTCATTGAATTCATTAACTATATATACTCCTAACATTGGTGTACATGCAAGTATATATGCACCTGTTTCTACTCTTAGTTACCCACCTCAGGGACCGCCAGCAACAGCACTCTCTATCGACTCCCCCCCTGAGGTCTCCATGGTCGATGTTGAGCCTACAGTAGAAGAAATGAAAGCAGCCATACAATCCCTGAAGAATGGCAGGGCACCAGGAATGGACCAAGTCACCACAGAAGCGATCAAAGCCGGGGGAGATGTACTGCTTCACTGACTACACTCGCTCCTCAAAACCATCTGGTGCACTGAACAAATTCCGCTAACATGGAGGAAAGCCATTATCGTACCGATCCACAAGAAAGGTGATAACCGGGACTGCAAGAACTACCGTGGCATCAGCCTCTTTCCATTATCGGAAAGGTCTTTATGAAGATCATCCAGTTAAGACTGCAAAAACATCGTGAGCAAACCAGTCGAGAAGAACAGGTAGGATTTAGACCCAGGCGAGGATGCTGTGATCAAATCTTTGCCATTCATCAGCTGATGGAGGAGAGGATCCGGTGTGGACAGCGAACCGTCATTGTTTTCATTGACTTTAAGTCTGCTTTCGACTGTGTCCACCGGCCTGCCTTATGGAAACCACTAGAGGTTGAACATGTACCTCGAAAAGTCATCACACTCCTCCAAACTGCATACAACGGTTTAACCAGCCAGGTGCGCATCCAGAACGATTTATCTGAGGAATTTACCATCCAAACTGGAGTCCGCCAAGGGGATGTAGCCTCCCCGTTGCTTTTCAACATCGTGGTCGACGCCATTATGAGGCAAGCATTCAGAAACAGACAGGGCATACAATATGACAAGGATCACTATGTGACTGACCTGATGTTTGCTGATGATAGTGCTATCCTTGCCGGTAACGATGCTGAAGCCACGGACATCCTCTACAACATTGCCTGCATTGCCTGGCCATACGGTTTGGAGATCAATGCTGGTAAGACAAAGGCCCTGACAACAGATGGGTCGCAAGCCACCATCTATCTCGAAGGCGTCCAGATCGAGCAAGTGCAGGACTTTAAATACCTTGGGTCGCTGGTCCAGGAGAAGCAAGTTGCTTTCACCATGGAAATCCACAGCAGAATTGGACAGGCGGCCACTGCGTTCGCCTCGCTCAAATGGTGTCTGTGGAAGAGGACCAACATTTCCACAAAGTCTAAAATCCGACTCTTCCGGACTTTGATCCTGCCCATTCTTCTTTACGGATCGGAAACATGGATTTGTCTCAAGTTAGATTTGAACAAACTTGAGGTATTCCAAATGCGATGCCTGCGGCAGATCTTGGGCATCTCTCTTCGCGACCGCATCACTAACGATACCATCCGCGCCAGATGCCAACAGCAACCAACCATTGCCGACCAAATCCAGAAGCGAAGGCTTAGATGGTTTGGCCACGTATGTAGAATGGGCACGAACAGAATACCATCCACACTCCTTTGGAGACAACGACCCACCCAATGGAGCATCCAACGGACCGCGCCTAGGAAAACGTGGGTCAAGCAAGTGGAAAATGACTTGAAGAGCCAACGTCTCGAACTTAACCAGGCCAGGACTGACGCCATGGATCGTAAGGTATGGAATAACATCACAGAGCAAGTCCGAAACCCTGCGGCACCTACAGCAGCATACTGGTTACGTGGCCAACCGCTAAGGACCAAAGAAGAAGAAGAAGAAGAAGTTACCCTAACACAGCCCATGTATTTACTTGTTCCACTATGACTCCCAGCAGTCCTGGAAATTCCCATTGCCTGGCTTTCCAGGCTGCTGCCCAATTGCATTTCAATAGAAGTAGTGCAAGAATCACTTTTACCTCTGCCAGCGGCTACTGTTAATCTATTAGTCCGTGTATCCCTCAAGCCAGCGGTTTTCTGACCCACCTAACTCTGCCTCGATAGCATCAGTAAATATTCTTACACCCTTTCTATTTAAGTGTATCCCATCACTGTAAAAGCAGTCTCTCTTGTTAACAAGCACAGACCAGGCTGAAAAAAATTCTACCCCTTGAGCTTTGCACAATCTCTCCAAGGGCCGAATTGATCGACAAGGCTCTCATCATATACTCTCTCCTGTCGTGTCTGGGCAGAATTGCAGACACTTTCAAATTCAACCATAAATCACGACTTTTTTTCAGCATTGTCTTTTACTTGTTAAGTAATTCTGCCAGGCTCCTACTCTTAATATCATTAGTGTCAATGTGTACAACAATATCACCCTTTTTGCCCTTAAAGGATGATATCTGCCCTACAACGTCATCAACCTTTGCCCCTGGCAGACATACCCTGGTCCTATTCCACCTATCCTTTTTACAAAGTATGTTCCCCGTTTCCCTGACAATAGAGTCGCCTACAACAACTAGTTCCTGTGGGACCAGTGCATTCTGCCTTTGGGGGCTGCTTCTGTGTTGCCTGATGACCAAGTGCAAGCTGTGGCATTGATGTGGGCAGCTGAGAGCTTGATGGGCCCCTCAGTTTAAATCCTTCGAGGGCATCCACCTGATTTCCTTGCACTCTTACATCGTGCACACTGAAAGACATTCTCCTTGGCAATATCATGGCCTGTTCCTGATTGCTCCACAAACATCAAACAAGCAGTGCATTTCAATAGACTGTGATTGAGTACAACCGCCCCCCCCTCAGTTCTCCCCCGAGCCACATCACTTCCACTAGTTTGAGCCTTTTTCTTTGCTGCTCTGGTCTGAGTCATGATTTCTATTCAAGTTCAATAAAATTCCAATACAAAATATAACTCTAAATCTATATCCCAGTTATAACATCTATATATATGTTATAACACATGGGCGCCTCTGTAGCCAGGTGGGAAGGAGCAGCAGTGCGTAGCACACACTTCTTGATTAGACCAGGGTTCGAGCCCGTCACCACCAAAAATGCGGAAAGGTCAGGGAATGACCACTGCATATCCCAGAGCAATATGGCCTTAGTTGCTAATGCTCCTAAAAACCAAATAACAAACAACATGTTATAACACTATATACGTGTATTTCGGTATCGAATATTATCTCTGATTTACATTATATGACTTTCTTATCCCCTATCAACTTATATATGTCTTAATTTATGATGTTACGTTTGTAATAACTAGGTCGCTGTGTTTATTTAGTTAAAAAAGGACAATTCAATTGATAATGAAATTTAATAAGATTAATAAATTTTATTGATTAATTGATACTACTATACTTGCTGCCGACCGGACTAGCCGGGTGGGTAAAGTGCCTGCCTGGCAACCCAAAGGTCGTGGGTTCGAAAACAGTTAATCTACAGACAAAAGGTATTATTTTCTTTCCAAATCGCGCTATCTAAATTCAAAATAAACCATGGAACTTGACTAGGTCTCTAAGCTACTTATAAAAAATAATTTAATCTAACAATTAAGTCAATAAAGCGGCTAAGTATAATTAAAAGCTTTTCGTTCGCGGGAGCTGCAAAACCTGTCTACACGTAGATTTGATACCCTTACCGATACTATGTAATAACCTATGAATTTTGAATCTCTGTATAAATTCAATTTAAACTAAAGTATTGTTACTAGGAATATAAAGCAACTCAAAAAAATAAATTAATATTCCAATTTAAGTCAATAAAAAAGCAAAAACTTCTCTATTTGCTGGAGCCGTAAAAACTTCGCCTCCATTTGGGAGGAACGAGCCCAGATATGTCTCTACTAATGCTAATGCTTTTCTGAATATATCAAGCTATAAAGCAACCTATATTATCCAAAATCTGTGTCATAACAAGCTACTGTATCCATATGAAGTTAAATAGCAGGTCTTTCTAGCATTGACTTACAGGAAGCGATATATTTTGCTATGTCATGTGAGCAACACTTCCTTTAGTTACAAGCAGCCATTTTGTTGTTCTCCGAATGCAAGCTGGTTGTTCTCTGAATGCATCAGTTTTGTTCACACTGTTTTATACATTAAAACAAGCAAGTAATTAGGTCCAGCATTATTTAGATATAGTCAACTAAACTCAAGTGACAGCATTTTACATTTCTTTTCAACTACCATAACTTGATACAGTGATGTGTCATTTACATTTCTTTTCAACTACCATAACTTCAGCCTGTGATGGGTCATGCAACAATTACAGTTGTTTAAGACTAACATTATGTACGATATATCTATGGAATAACACCATTTAGCATTCAGAACTTTAAAATTGCTAATTTAAGTACATTTTCCAAAATTGATACTCATTTATGTAATTTCTTTTTGAAAGGTTTAGTTAATTTACAAATATGTGGAGAATTCTACACTTACATTCTTTTTCCTCTTTTCTTATGTTTACAACCTTTATCCATTGACTGGAAATCCTGTCCATGATTACATGCTGCATTCTCCTTTCTGTTTTTGAAACCCTCTTTTGCTAAAACAGTGACAACTTCCTCACTGTCCGGCACAAGTGTTTTAAATGCCAATCTCCCAATAATTTTCCAGTGGAGGAAGAACACTAAAGTTTTTTAGATGTGAATACATATCTTTCCTGGGGGATAAACTTGACTTCTAATTTTCTGCACAGGCAGTAATCACACTTTTCTTCTTCTGCATTGAATATTGCATGGATGTTCAGTTTCTGTTGCAGTACTTTTTCATTGGTATACAGAGGAAATGTTGCATTGTTTCCATGTCACTGTTCCTCTAAACTGTCATCTGTTATTCCAAATCGGTCTGAACACATACCTGAAACAGGTCAACACCAATCACTGATCAGCTCCAGAATCGCAAAGCTAACTTTTCTACTTCTGTTCTTTGGAACAACTTTCTTTTGCATTTATTTTCTGAAAAGTACAATCCAGAAAAATTCAGATCAATGTCAACAAATATCTCTGTCTTCCTGACCTTCACTCTGTATATGGTGCTATGTACTGTAGGTTTGAATATCTTTTGTGTTTGGGATCACCAGGGAAAAATAAATAAAATAAATAATAATAATAAAATGAACTAATGTTTTTAGTTTTTCTGCATAACTCATTAATATTTGTAGGTTCTAAATGGTGGCTTGTTTCTTTCAGTACATTCTTCCTGCAATCGTTCATATTAATCATCAACCTCCAGTTCAAAAAGGAGATGGACCAATTGTAAGTAACCAGATTCTTCTGTGGTTATATTTAAAAAAAATAATAATGTAATAATAGTTTCATGAGAAAGTGATCTTAGTTGCAACTAACTCTAAATACCATTTGCAGGTATTAGTTTTGGCACCAACTCGTGAACTAGCACAGCAAATCCAACAAGTTTGTTCAGAGTTTGGGAGTTCTTCATATATTCGTAATACGTGTGTGTTTGGTGGTGCACCTAAAGGAAGCCAAGCTCGAGACCTTGAGAGAGGTAATCACTAAATCATACTCATATATTTATTACTGGATCTATATGTTACTACATAAGCATTTATATATTTTAAAAATTATACAATGATATGTTTGAGAGAAGGGTGGAATGTGGTTGCCCCTTTTGCATGAATTAATTACTTAAATGTGAAAACTAATTACAGAACATGATTTGTTAAGTGAATTTTATTGTGTAAAAAGTACTACATAAAGTGAGTTAAGCTCCCACACAATAGATCCTTAAATGGTGATGTTTCTGAATTTCTTGTTAAATTCTATCATCAGGCCTAATCAGGATAGATTTGGTGTCTGTACTTTATAAAACTCTCTATACATTAATTAACTTTAAAGAATAGTCTTCTCTGCTAGATATTGTACCATATTAACACATATTTTTACAGAAAATTGTTTTTTTTTTTTTTTTTTTTTTTAAACACTGAAACCATTGTTGGCTCTACTGTTATTTGTCAAAATGGGAATGTTTACTGATATGGAAAAAGTATGCTATGAAATTTGAACATTCATTCAGCAGTATTGGTTTGTTCAAAGTATGATAAAGAAAGCATCAATGGGGGGGGGAATCCATTTAGGCCCTAGCAGCAACATTTATTAGTTGCCCAGATCAATAGATATGAGAGCAATGGAGTTTGTGAAAGACACAACATACATAAATCCTCATTACCAGTGAACCTTTAAGAGTTTTATTACGTGACTGCTAATGCCATAACTGTGCTATTAATTTATTGAAAAATATCATCTGGATGCAGTGTCCCCGGCTGCCAAGCAATATTTCTGCGGTTTAGGCCCTAGCAGCAACATTTATTAGTTGCCCAGATCAATAGATATGAGAGCAATGGAGTTTGTGAAAGACACAACATACATAAATCCTCATTACCAGTGAACCTTTAAGAGTTTTATTACGTGACTGCTAATGCCATAACTGTGCTATTAATTTATTGAAAAATATCATCTGGTGCAGTGTCCCCGGGTGCCAAGCAATATTTCTGCGGTTTATAGAGTGCTCTTCAAAGGCGATTAAAGTTATTTTTAAGTTCTTACATTTTTCTAACATCTTATTTTCAAAACGTTCTATACTTGAAAAGCTACAAGTTAGAACACAGAGAGGAAACCCACCTTTCTTTCTTTATCCATATTTCTAGGTCACTAACCAACTAACACTTTAACCACTTGGCCTCCTAGCGGCACTGCTTCTACCTCCCTGTGGCAGGGCCAGAAACCTTGGCAGATAAGCCTTCTTGCCAAGGGCTAAAAGGAGTAAACATGGCAAACACAGAATTTCAAAAAGTATCAGGATATTGAGAACCATAATCCAAAGAGACAAAAGACATCAGATGGAGCAACCTTGCCCATTGTTCTTAATCATCCACTCACTTACTAGTCAACCTATGAGTAAATTGTCTCCCTTTTTCATTCAAAAACATCTGGAGGGTATTGCAGAATCTCCCAAGATGGTTAGGAGACTTCACTCAGGAGACTTACTAGTAGAAACCACAAACCACAGACATTCCAAGAAGCTGTTACAACTCACAAGCTTTGCTGGCATTCCAGTAAAAATATCTCCTCATGCAACTCTAAATTCATCTAAGGGTGTGATATCCAGTTGGAACCTAATAAATATCACTGAGGAAGAAATAACTCAAGAGCTGCAGGGAAAACGCATAATTGAAGCAAGATGAATAATAATTAAAAAAGAAAATCAACTTACACCTACCAGAAATATTATTCTCACCTTCAATACACCCAATTTATCCTCCTCTGTAAAAGCAGGTTATTTACTTTGCTGCATCTGCCCCTACGTTCCAAACCCTTTAAGATGTTATAAATGCCAAAAGTATGACCACTTACAAACTGTATGCAGAGGAGTTCCTGTCTGCTCCAATTGTGGGTCCTCAGATCATATGCAAAGTGACTGTACAAAAATGTACAGCTACAAAAATGACTTGCCCAAATTGCAAAGGTGACCATCCTGCATATTCTAAGACACGTGAAAAGTGGAAAACAGAGAAAAAAATAATAAAATTCAAGGTTGAGAACAAAGTCAGTTACTGAGAAGCGAGAAAAGTAGTTGCACCTACTATAACCAAAAATATGATCTATGCCAATGCTGTAAAAAAAGTGTGAAACAGTCTCCAGTCAAACTGAAGTAACAGTTCCCACTAACAAATCAGTTTCTGACTGGGCTAAAAATTTTCTTTCTGAGCAACAACCAAGTATACATAAGCAAAAATCCAAGTTCTCTGATCAGGCAAATAATACTACTCTGACAATATCAGTGGCATCTCCTACTCCATTGATAGATACCATATCTCATAGTACAAATGCAAATGTAATGAAAAATATTTAGGACACAACCATGGACACAGATGGCACATCCATACAGGAAGATTCCCTTCTAGAAATCTATGCAGAAGAAGAAATGGACACTGGTTGGCCAGTTTTCTCAAAAAAAGATAAATCAAAATTGGAACGTCACAAGCCAGTAACCTTCAAAAAACAGTCAGATACAGTTCCATCAATTAAACATAAATAATGCCTTGTATTTTACAATGGAACTGCAGAGGCTTTTGTTGCAACACAGATTATATCCATGATCTAATTAATCGATATTCTCCAGTTGCCTTTTGTTTTCAGCTAACTTACCTAATGTCGCAAATTTTTCCTCGATAAAGAACTATTGCCTTTATCAAAGAAATCGTAATACAGCAGGCCCCCATTATAATGCGGTTCACTTTATGCTGATTCGCTATAACGCTGTTCTTATATTATAATCCATATCTGACTATAATGCTGTCACAGATCACTATAATGCTCTTTTACAGATTGCATTTTTGGCATATTTAACGAAATCGTTTCATTTGATGGAGTCGATAGCTTGAAAATGAATACCAAAACAGCATTAAAACGTTTCCCAAGGCGACTTGAGAAATTTTCCCACGCTCAGTGAAATTTTCTCGCATGCTAAATTAATTGGAGTACAGTGACTTGTTACGTAGTTCCGAGATCAACATTTTAAAAAACGATCAAGTATATTGCTTGTAATATTTGCGTTATATGCATTTATCCGAAGTCTAGTCATCACTCAGTACAGTATTGACATCGTGCGTAACGGACAGTTTACTTGAATATTGTATCGTAATTAATGCAACCAACGCAGTTACATTTTCGAAGAGTTAATAATGGCCGATAAGAATGAAAAAGCAACAACGTCTGGGCGCAGTATGAAGATTATAAATGTAAGAAAAAGACTGAGATTAAAAATTAAATTAGGCGTTTTGAAGCAAATCGATTCCGGTCAACGACAAGCAGATGTGTGCCATAATTTAAGACTTGCAAGTTTAACTGTAAGAACAATTATAAAAAAATAAAGAATTAACTTTAGCAGCAGGAAAGATAGCTGTTCCACTGCAAGCAACTAGGGCTAGCCGTCTATTAGGATTGAAATGGAAAGACTTTAACTAATTTTATTGAAGATAATATCCAATGCAGAATTCAGTTAAGTTAAATATTATAAAAGAGAGAGAGAGAGAGAGAGAGAGAGAGATTAGCCAGTATGATGATCTGAAGAAAACTCACCTAAAAAAAAAAAAAAAAAAATGTGAATCCATTTAAAACTGGTAAGGGCTGGTTGAATAGATTTAAAATCCAGGGAGAAGCCGCAAGTGCAGATGAAGGAGCCGAAACTTTCAAAAAAGAATTTGTTAAAATTATTGAAGAGGGGTATTATGTGTTATACTTCTCAACAAGTTTTTAACATACATGAAGCAGGACTTTTGTGAAAATGAATGCCTAAAAGAAGTTTCACATTGAAAGAAAAAAAAAAAAAACATGCCAGGTTTCAAAGCGGTGAAGGATCGGTTGACTTTATTGTTGGGTGGTAACGCTGCGGGGATTTAAAATTAATACCCCTTTTAGTTTATTTGGAAGAGGGCCAAAGTGCTGCGATCCAAAATTGGCACATTTTTCATGATTAAATTCATCAATTAAATTAAATCAATTTAGATCAATTAAATTCATGATTTTAATTGAAATTTTAAGTTTAATTTTGATACGTAAGTAGTTACCACATAATTATACACTTATGTAATGCAGAATATTTTATATGTACAAATATTTGAATATTAAATATTTTGACCGACATTTGTGCATCTTTTCACTACCGTTTATTATTGATTAGGAAATATCCTATGGCACCGACTGCAACTTACAAATACATATGTTACCTTATGGGAATGCGGCGCTCGCTTAGCGTGGATTCACTTAGCGCTCTGTTTTTCCGGAACGAATTATCAGCGTTAAGTGGGGGTTACCTGTACAGCAAATGCTGCCCATGGTGGTGGTGTAGCAATCCTGATAAATTCAAAGATCCCAACTAAACATTTCAATAACACTTATCTCAATTTACATATCACCATACCATACCATACTTACTCTTTAAAAGATCTTGATCTCTTCATACAGATACCTCCACCTCTCTGTATATTAGCGGATTTTAACAGGCACCACCCCTTATGGGGCGATCCTAAACTAGACAGACGTGGTTGACTCATTGAAAGTTTCTAGAGTCACAAAACCTTGCCATACTCAATACTGGTACACACACTCACATACAGCTCCCAACTGGACACACCTCAACAATAGATCTCTCAATTTGTTCTTCAGTACTGTTCCCGACCATAGAGTGGTAAGTTTTAAATTAACCTATGGGCAGTGACCACTTTCCAATTATATGCAATTTTTTTAACATCAAGGACTCCTTCAAACAAATTCTGCAGGAAATGGAAATTTGTTAATGCAAACTGGGCAAAATTTCAATCATCAATCTTTCTCGATGAGGAAAAAATCCAGCTCCAGAACATTGATAATGTAACAGATCAGATCACATCACATCACATCACATGGCCCCGAGTGCCAAGCGATAGTGTCCAAGCGATTTTCCAAAGCGATATATAGTGCTCTTTCCCAGTGATTTTGTTATATTTTCTTTCCAGTGCTTTTCTCATACTCATTTCTTTGTAAGTGGTTCTGTACTTAACAGATCCTAAGTAAGAACCCAGAAAGGAAAATTACCTTTCTTTTCCTAGTATATTTATTAATTTTTTGCACTAACAAACTAACCTCTCCAACCGCTTGGCCACTAGGTGGCACCGCTCCTGCCTCCACGTGGCGGGGCTGGAAGTCTGGGAGGAAAAGCGCTCACTCCCAGGGCTAAAAGGAGCAACAATGGACTGTGATACATGTCCACCACTAGAGCCGACAGGCTCTCAACATACTGAGACTCGAAGAATGGAAGACGATTCCAATCTGGCAAAAAGAATGAAAAAAGACTGTAACAAATCAGAACCACCAGCTTTTTTGATTGTACATTCTTTATCGACTCAGCCGCTAAGCAGACTCTCTCCCTTTGTCATCCAGAGATGTCTGGAGAATGCAGCAGGTACACCGAAAATGGTGAAAAGGCTCCAATCAGGAGATCTCTTAATTGAGACCACTCAAGCAAGGCATTCAGAATTTTTATTAAAAATGACATCTATAAGCGGAATCCCAATCAAAGTCTCACCACATAACACCTTGAACTCCTCAAAAGGAGTAATAAGTGAGTGGGATTTGTTGAACGTAACTGAAGAGGAGATAGTCGTGGAATTAGCAGAACAGAAAGTAACTCAAGCAAGAAGAATTATGATAAAGAAGGATGACAAACTTGTTCCCACACATAATATTATACTGACCTTTAGTACACCAAATTTGCCGACCTCAGTTAAAGCAGGCTACCTAAACTGCCGTATCCGCCCATACATTCCAAACCCTTTAAGATATTTCAAGTACCAAAAGTTTGGTCACTCCCAAACAACATGTAGAGGCGAAAATACTTGTCCTAACTGCGGGTCAAAAAACCATTCACAAACAGAGTGCACTGCAAAGGCTCCGAAATGTCCAAATTGCAAGAATGACCATCCAGCATACTCAAAATCATGCGAACTCTGGAAAATTGAAAAAAGAATACAAAAGTACAAGACTGAGAATAAGGTCACATATCAAGAAGCAAGAAAGCAGATAAAGCCAACCATCCCAAAAACCACGTATGCTGCCATTACACTAAAATGGCAAGCTGTTTCAACCCAAACTGATGTATCGATTCCGCCCAATACATCCATTGCAGAATGGGCACGATCTGTGCTACCAACACCTCAACCTACCAGCAAACCCGTTGTAGTTGATAAAATAAGCAATACCCCTATCACAGTTCCGCCTAAAATAAAATCGTGTGATAAAATGTCAAATAAATCGCGAAGGCAACAAGCCACTGAATCACAAAAGGCAAACTCAAATAGAATGGACTCTGAAAATATAACTACACACGATGAAACAGTACTTGATCTTCATGCAGAAGATGATATGGAGACTGGATTTTCATCAGGTCAAACTGATGACGTAGAAGAGGGTACAGATTCCGGACGTCCCAATTTTCCTAGAAAAGATAATAATGAAATACGACCGTCAAAAGCAACCCACTCACAAGAAACAGACAGACTCGCCTTCCCTCCTCAAACCCCGATAATGCAGAACATGGTTCAATGGAATTGTAGAGGTTTACGCAGCAATACCGATGACATCTATGATTTAATCTCCCGATATGGTCCTATAGCCGTTTGCATACAAGAGACTAATCTAACTCCACAAGTCACTCCATCAATCAGAAATTTTACTTTTTACAGAAAAGATAGAAACTCCTCATTATCCGCACGTGGAGGCGTCGCGATTCTAGTTGACTGTAAAATACCATCTAGAAACATTCCGCTTCAAACCCACTTAGAAGCCATTGCCGTACGTGTATCAGTTGGGCAAATTCTAACTCTAGTATCTCTGTACCTTCCACCTAACAAGATGTGCACGTTTAAAGAACTAGAAGACCTTATAAGACAGATACCACCACCTTTTTGTATCTTTGGTGATTTCAATGCGCATCATCCATTGTGGGGATCAGACCACATGGACAGTAGAGAACACTTGATCGAGACGATACCAGACCAACTGAATCTAACATTACTGAACACTGGTGAAAATACTTATACTCACCTTCCCACTGGATCTATGTCAGCAATTGATTTAACACTCTGTTCTCCCATATTATACCCCAGTATAGAATGGACAGTATTAAACGACCCACACAACAGTGATCACTTTCCAATCATATGCAGAATCCAAACACTTCAAACATCATATCCTGATAATCGCTCAAAATGGAAATTCTCCAGAGCAGACTGGAAAAAGTTTTCAACCAGTCTTTCTTTTGATAGCCAATTGATCAAACTACAATCCATTGATGATGCCACAGAGCATATTACCAGACAAATACTGACCACTGCCTCCGAAGCAATACCTCAAGCCTCCACATTTAAACTCAAAAACCTTAAACACTGGTGGAATGAAGCTTGTACCAATGCCAAAAAGGAAAAAAATAAAGCTTGGAACCTGTTCCGGAAGTTCCCAACTACCAACAACCTAATTCAGTATAAAAGGCTAAAGTCAAAAGCTAGGCAAGTTAGAAGAAAAGCCAAAAAGGAATCGTGGATACAGTTTGCCTCCACTATTACAAAGGATACTAGCAGTCGTCTATCTGGAAAAAAATTCGGCAATTAAATGGGAAATATCCACCTCTTCCTTCTCCCATCTTAATCAAAAATGGACAGGAAATTTCTTCTTGTCAAGAAATAGCTAACGTCCTTGCAGAGAACTTTTACCAAACATCTGCCACGTCAGCATATAGCAACTCTTTTCTTAAAATCAAAGCTTCAGCAGAAAGGTACAAAATAGCTGCCTAAGTAAAATCCTAGAAAGAATGATACACAGACGGCTTACCTGGGCTCTTGAAACTAAAGAACTGATGAACAACAATCAGTTTGGTTTCCGACAAAACAGATCCACTTTAGATCTAATGGTGAAAGCCAAGACTAACATCCGCAATGCTTACGTCAAAAATGAACATCTTGTAATGGTAAGTCTCGATATAGAAAAGGCTTTCGACACTACCTGGAGATACGGCATATTGAGAGAGCTTCATTCCATAGGATTGCGAGGGCACTTACCAGAATTCGTTAAAAATTTTCTTCAACACAGAACCTTTCAGGTCCGCTATCAATCTGTACTTTCCCGGTCCTACACTCAAGAAGAAGGTATCCCGCAAGGATCAGTACTGAGCTCTACCCTCTTCTCACTTAGACTGAACACCATAACACACAACATCCCAAATACTGTAGAACTATATATGTATGCTGATGATCTAACTATATCTTGCCGTTCCCAAAATATACATACCATTGAAAGACAGCTGCAACTCTCTATAAATAAGTTGGAGGCATGGGCAATGCAGAATGGATATCGTTTATCAGATCAAAAAACAATTGCAGTTCACTTTTGCAAAAAACGTAAGCTACACCCAGAACCAGAACTCAGATTAAAAAACCATTTGATCCCTCTCACCAGTAATTTCCGTTTTTTAGGCCTAATATTGGACACCAAACTGAACTTTGTTTCACATATCACATACCTCCGAACTGTCTGTCTAAAGAAACTTAATATACTTAGGTCCATTTCTGCTATGACATGGGGAGCTGATAGATACACTCTATTCCGTAGCCGAGTGGGTAGGAGCGGGAGTGCAGTAGCACACGCTCTTTGAGTAGACGGGGGTTCAAGCCCCTGACTGCTGGATACGGTCGATCTGCCAACCCGCACTGGACCAGCGTGGCAGATTATGGTCCATTTCCCTCAGCATGAATTGTTGAGGAGGCTTCCATCCTGCAGTGGGTTGATAATGGCTGCACTTTACTTTTTTTATTACATTTGTATCGTGCTATCATCAGATCTCATTTAGACTACGGTGCTATTATATATGATTCAGCTAGGAAAAGCGCATTAATCAGACTTAATACCATCCAACACAGTGCCCTTCGAACTGCTCTGGGCGCATTTAGAACATCCCCTGTTCAGAGTCTGTATGTAGAGGCACACGAACCTCCACTGCACCTTCGAAGGAAAATGTTGCTTCTAAATTATGCAGCTAAAATTCAGAGCCTTCCAGACCATCCCATTCGACCATTGCTTTCCAACCCTGAGTGGACAACGTTCTATAACAGTAAACCGAATGAAAATAGACCAACTGGCATGAGACTAAAAGATTTGCTTCACACCTGGAATATTGATTTTGATAACATACTTAAAGAAAGCGATATTCCTGATCCACCCTGGTCTGTAAATCTCCCTCACTGTGATACGCACTTTCAGCAATGGGGAAAGAACTCCCTGGTAAATGAAAATATCAAACAACTACATAAAGAACATGCCCTCAACAATATACAAAGCTACCAAATATATACAGATGGCTCAAAAACAGATTCTACAGTTGGCGCCGCAGCTGTCTTTCCATCTTTTACAGTCTCCATATCACTACCAGTTGAATGTAGCAGTTATACTGCTGAGTTATATGCAATTAAACTAGCCTTACAGAATATTAACACTATCCACAATACTAACAGTATAATATACTCAGATTCATTGAGTGCAGTGTCTGCTTTGGGTAATCAGTTTTCAATATCACAACCAATCGAAAAACAAATCATTTGCTACTTAAACCACCTACGAAGTAGGAATCATAAAGTGAAATTCTGCTAGATCCCAGGGCATTCTGGTATCTTAGGCAATGAGAGAGCAGATCAGGCAGCCAAAAATCCAAACAGTACAACACCAGCAAATTATAAAGTACCATATAGAGATTATTTGAAGCATATAAAAAAAGTCTATATGTTTCAGTGGTCAGAAATATGGAAGGCACAAAGTAATAACAAGTTGCTCCAAATCAAAAAAGAACCTGCGTTATGGATTTCTAGCTTTAGACAAAATAGACAGGAAGAAGTTGTTCTAGCAAGACTAAGGATTGGACATACTCATCTAACCCATATGTTTCTACTCATGGGGGATGACCCACCTCGATGCACGCATTGTTCACTACCGCTTACAGTCAAGCATATACTTTTAGATTGTCCCCCACTATTCTCCTTTCAGAAGAATTTTCCACTCTCAATCACAACTACAAGAACCGTTATCGCTTAACCACATGATTGGCAATAGTGCTGACCTAGCTACACTCTATACATTTCTGAAGGAAATACATATATATGAATTCCTATGATGCCAAAATAGAACATATTATATTACTTTAGAATAATAATGTAGGACCTGGCACATTTTGGCCTTAGCTGCCCTTGTGCCTTTAAACACCAATACCAATACAATCACATCACATCTAAAAGTGGCCAAGGACACAATACCATTATCAAATCCCCATGGTTGTAAGCATTATAATTACCGGTGGAATGAGGAATGCACAAAAGCCAAAGAAAGCAAAAATTAAAGCCTGAAATTTATTTCGGCAATGTCCAACCATAACCAACATTAATTATAAGAAGTTAAGGGCAAAAGCATGTTTTATACAAAGGCAAGCCAAGAAAGAATCCTGGATTTATTTTGCATCGACCTTTAACAGAAAAACTGATCCCAAAATTATATGGAAAAAAATTAGACAGTTATCTGGTAAGTCAGCATTAATAGAAGCATATGATGCAAGAAAGCAAGCTTATGCAGCATCAGCAAAAAAAAAAACACTCCCATTTCACCCCTCCGTTCAAAATACCTGTCCAGCTGAGCTTTAAATTTATTTAGGCTATCAACTTCCACAACAAGGGATGGAAGTCTGTTCCACCAACCAAATACCCGCTGGCTAAAGGCAAATTTCCGCACATCTATCGTACATCTGTCTTTCCTCAATTTGAATTTATGCCCTCTCAGGTGATTATTCTGAGCAAGAGAAAGAATCCCATTGGCATTGAGAATGCTCAAACCATTCAAGACTTTATACACCTCTATCAAAGCACCTTGCCGATGACTAGTCTCCAGACACTGTAATTTGCAAAACTTAAGCCTTTCTTCGTAAGTGCAACCCTTTGTTCCATTCACTAATCTTGTTGCCTTTCTCTGTACTTGTTCCAGCAGCTCTACATCCTTGAAATGAGGCCTCCAGACCTGTATACAGTACTCAAGGTGTGGCCTGACCATTGCCTTATACAAGGGAATAATCACCTCCTTATCCCTGCTAGAAAAATTCATGTTATATTATTGACAAGACATCATGAGCTACACTTGCAGCCCGTCCGCACTGCTCAGAAAAGTTCATATCTGCCTGCACAATTATCACCTGGTCCGTTTCATTCTCTACCACTGTCAGTGTAGTACCACAGAGTTGATACGTTGCTCTGGGGTTACTGTTTCCCATATGTAGTACTTTACATTTGTTAATGATAAACTTCATTTGCCACCTCTCAGCCCGTCTGCTCAACCTTTCCAGATCCTGTTGCAGCAGCAGCATAGCGTCAGTAGTGTCCTAAACAATCCTGCCAACCTTTGTATCATCTGCAAACTTGAACATTAAGCTTGATATACCATCATCAATATTATTTATAAATACAGAAAACAACAATGGGCCCAACATTGAACCCTGAGGAACACCACTAATAACATTAGTCCACGATGAGTACCACTCTCTGTCTTCTCCCACTCAACGATCCCTTTATCCATAGTAGCAATTTGCCTCCACTGCCACACTGCTCCAATTTGTGCAGCAGTCTTCCATGTGCAACAGTATCAGAAGCCTTTCTAAAATTCAAATAAATGATATAAAAATTATTCTTTGCATCCAATTCCTTTTTGACTATATCATAGTATCCAATCAAATTGGTCAGACAAGACTTCCCTTTAACAAAGCCATGCTGTGTCTGAGCTGTAACTGAAGTCCTGTCTAGATGATACTGCATCATCACCATCACCACCATCATCATCACCACCATCATCATCAGCCGTTTTCAATCCACTGCAGGATGAAGGGCTCTCCAGCAACTTTCCAGTTCCTTCTGTTTTGTGCAATAGCTATCCATGTACTACCCACAAACTCATGAATTTCATCTGTCCATCTCCGAAGTTGTCTTCGTTGTCTTCTAGGTTTTCTTCTAGCTCCTCTTGGGTACCATTCTGTTATTTTCTTACTCCATCTGTCATCATGTCTTCGAGCTATGTGTCCTGCCCATGACCATTTTAGTTCTTTAGTTTTGATTAGAATGTCCTTTACTTGAGTTTGCTGCCTAATCCATGTGTTTCTCTTCTTATCTAACAGTCTGATCCCCAATATAATTTGTTCCATTCTTTACTGTGTCGTTCTCAGCTTCTCTTCCATTCTTTTGGTGAGTGCCCAAGTTTCACTTCTATAAGTTATGGTGGGAGTATACATTGGTTCATTATTTTACATTTCAGAGAAATTGGGATATTGCTTCTCAGTATGACTATATTTCCTGAATGCTCTCCATCCAAAATTTATTATTTTCTTTACTTCCAGACATTTACATTATTACAGCCAATGACTTGTCCTAAATAAGTATATGACTACACCTTTTCAATTACTGCTCCTTCAATCATCATTTCCCTTTCTGTGGCATACTTGTTCATCATTACTTTTGTTTTAGCCATATTCATCTTTAGTCCAAAATGCTTACTAACTCTGCATAACTGACTAAGATTTTCCTCTAATTTTTTGGGATTGTGGCGTATGACCACAGGGTCATCTGCAAATCGTAAATGGTTTAGGTACTCTCCATTCACATTGACTCCTTTCTGTGACCAGTCTAATCTTCGGAAAGCTTCCTCAAGGTCAGCTGTAGACAACTTCGGAGATATTGTGTCTCCTTGTTGAACTCCTTTCTCAATTTTCAATTTCTTACTGCCTTTGTCTAGTCTAATAAAGGAGGTAGCGTTCTCATATATTTTCTTCAAAATCATGATATAGGGGGTATCTATGCCTTGTATTTTTAGTGCCTGAAACATTACCTTATGCTGTATGGAGTCAAATGCCTTTTCATAATCCACAAATGCCAGGCATAATGGTGTTTTATATTCATTTGCTTCACATAAAATCACATTAGCTGTGATTTTACGTGAAGGTGATCCATACTTGAGAATTCTGTCCTAAAGCCAGCTTGCTCTTTCATTTGATTCTCATCAAGTATTCTTTCTAATCTGTTAGTAATGACCCTTGCGAACAACTTGCAAATGTGGGAAAACAAGCTAATTGGTCTATAATTTCCAATTTCTGATTTATCTCGTTTCTTATACATATGATTGAATTATTCCACTCCCTAGGCATCACACCTTTTCTAATGCATTTTGTGAAGAATCTTGCTAGTTTTTGTGTCATGTCTCTTCCTCCCAATTTTAACAACTCTTCAGTAACTTCATCTTCCCCCGGGACTTTCTGATTCTTCATTTTCTTTAATGCATATTCTATCTAATCGGGAAGGAAATCAGGTATGTTGTATATGTTACTAATTTGCGATCTATCTTCCCCACTGCTGGCATCATTCCCTCGCTCCTTGTATAATTCTCTTTAGTAGTCTACTGCTATTTGAATTATGCTTTCTCTGCTATTTATAAGTACACAATTGCTATTCTTCAGTTTCAGTATGATTTGTTTTTCTGTATTACTGCTCGTGGCTTCTGATTTAAGTTCTTTGTTTTCCCTTAATGGTTGTTATACTTTTCTTGTATTAAATCTTCTTATGTCCTCTCTGAGTCTCTTTCTAATGGTTTTTCATAACTCTGTATACCCAATTTTCTCCTTGTCAGTGTTTATCTTGCTCTTCATTTGTCGTTGGTTCATCACAACAAGTGTTTCTTGACTAATTTTTTCTGCTTTGAGTTTCTTTTTACTTGTAGGTTTCTTGGGCTTTATCACTTTCAGAAAGTTGTAATATTCCTCTTCAATATCTTAATACTGAGCAGTCTGCAGAAGCTAAAACTTGTTCTTAAGTTCCACTACATACTGCTTTTTTCCTCTTCTGTTATCTCAAAGACCTTCATATTATTTACTCGAGTCAGTTTTTTCCTTTCTTTTCTTACATCTATATCAAGTGTGCATCTTACCATTCTTAGATCACTTCCATTTACCTTGTTCAGGATGGTAACATCATTCACGATATATCTTCAGTTAGTGAGGATGAAGTCAATTTCATTAGTTGTTAATCCACTTGGGCTCTTCCATGTCCACTTTCTGTTCACCCTTTTCTTGAAAAAGTGTTCATTACTGACAATCCTTGTGATCTGCAAATTTCACAAGTCTTTCACCTCTTTCATTTCTTTCGCCCATTTCAAAATTTACTATAGTTCCCCTTTCTGCACTGTTTTGTCTCTTTCCAACCTTAGCATTGAAGTCATCCATAATGATAGTGTAGTGGGTTTTCTGCTCATCTAGAAGACTCCCAATTTCTGTGTACATTTCTTCAATCTCTTCATCATCAGTGTGGGGCCGACCGGGCTAGCCGAGTGGGTAAAGTACCTGCCCGGCAACCCAAAGGTCGTGGGTTCGATTCCCGCCTCGGGCTTGGATCAAAGTACTGCAAAAATCTTGGGAGGTGCAATATGGCCACAGAAGCCAATGCGCCAACAACTACCAAAAACAAAAAAAAAACATCATTATTGTGGCTTGATGTTGGTGCGTAGTCTTCACACCCTTAGTGATGTACTTTTGAATTACAAAATGTTTTTTATATCTTTATGGACCAGTAAGCCAACTCCACCTTTGCTCCTTTCATTTTCCATTGGTGTAGAGCAGGTTTCCACTTGATAAACTTATAAGTGATTCATTCCTTCTTCTTGTTTCAGTACCAAACCAGTGATATTCCAATTCACATTTTCTAATTCCTTTTCCAGTTATAATATCCTGTCTTCACCAATGAGTGATCTTACGTTGTAAAATGCCAAGTTCAGCTTCCTTGCATGGCAGCCTGGTCATACCCAGAAATTCTTAGCACCCTCTGCTTCCAGTCTGATCCTCTCACTGCCATAAGAGGAGTGAAAGCCGCTTGGGACTGAGGACCATTTGTTTCGTCATGCTGTCACGTACTGGAGGGTTTGGTCTTTTCCTCTTTAAGCTGACCAAGTGTCTTGAAGAGAACCACTCTACACGTTCATTGCCACCTAAAGTGACGTAACAAGGCTTACCATCGAAAATGTGTGCATGAGTGGATTTTAGGGATGCAGGCCAACCGGACTTCTCCTAAATCTTTTGAAATAGAAAGATATTGGATCTATCAGTGTTTTAGAGTGAGTGTCTGATAACACACAGAATGTTTGTTCCCCTCCAAGCCTTCAGTTCCTTTGTGACTTCATCGTAGTATCCAATTAAATTGGTCAGACAAGACTTCCTCATAAAAAAACCCATGCTGTGTCCAAACTGTAACTGAAGTCTTGTCTAGATAATCTTGCAATGCTTCTTTAACCAGTGCTTCCATTAATTTCCCTGGAACAGAAGGTAAACTAACAGGTCTGTAATTACCTGTGACTCTCTTTGATCCTCCTTTGTGGATTGGGGTCACATTTGCACATCTTCAGTCCTTAGTCCAAGGAAGCTCTCATAATTATGGCTAAGGGTTTGCTTACTTCCTTTACTGCCTCCTTTAATATAACTGGATAGATTCCATCCATCCCCAGGTGCCTTTTTTATGTTTATCTTCAACAATTTCTCCTCCATTTTACTCTCAGTTCTTACAAGATTATCTACCTTACTGCTAGAGTTTAATACACCTCTGGCATTCCTCTCCTTGAATAACTCCTCATGTGTGAATGTAGATGCAAAATATTCATTTAGTTTTATTAGCTACCTGAGCAGGATCATCGACAGTCGAACCATCGATATCAAGAGAACCAATCTGATTCATATCCTTCCTTCTAGAGTTTACATAAGTAAAGAACTTTTTGTTGTTTTTCTTTGCACCCTTTGCCAAAGATTTCTCGTAATCTGCCTTTGCCTGCCTAACCTCCTTTGTTACTTGGTTACAGACCAGCTTATATCTACCATAGGCTTCTGTGTCACTTTTTATTTTATATGTATCCCATGAATTTTTCTTCTCTTCCACATGTCTGATTAGTTCAACTGACATTCATTTAGTTCTAAATCATGAACAATATTTCTTAGTTGGTATGAAAAGCCTAGTAACTTCCAAAATTAATTCTTTGAATGCTTCCCATTTTGAATTTGTTGTTGGTAGCATCATCAGTTGGTCCCACCATATAGAATTTAAATACTGTCTTAGACCACATTAGGCACCTTTACGTAAACAAAAACCCTTTTCTTTACACCTGATGATAGTTACCTCTTTGAATAAATCCTACTTCAGCACACTGTGATCACTGCCACCTAATGGTTCCTTTATCTGCAGATTCTTAATGCATGAAGAATCACTACTGATAATCAGATTAAGAGTTGCCTCTACTGATAATGAGATTAAGAGTTGCCCTTTAGTTGCCTCCCAAACATGCTGCTGCTGTAGAAAATAATCCTCCAATAAATCCACAAAAGCCTAACAAGTGTGTGAGTGACCAGCCCACAAACTCCAGTCAATATCTGGGAAATTAAAATCCCTCATTATAAGACACTCTGACTTACTGGCCCATTCTATTTCTCTGTACAGTTGTTTATTATCCTCATCAGACTCATTAGGCCTATAACACACTCCTACTCTCAATTTTGCTTTCCCAGTGCTTATGTCATACCAAATTGACTCGTCACTGCACTGTCCAGCCATGTCGACTGGCTGTACTTCCTTGGATTTTATGTGTTTCTTAACCATTAGCATAACCCCTCCTCCCTTCCTATCCTGTGTATCCTTCCTGTACACATTGTACTCCACAAATTCCAGTTCTGCATTCTGTCTGTGTGACACCATGTCTCTGTTATTCCAACAACATCTGCCTTTGAAATTTTGATCAACACCTCAAATACATCAATTTATTTACCAAACTCCTAGCATTGGTGTACACTCAAGCATACATGCACCTATTCCTATTCTTAGCTACCCTAACACAGCCCATGTATTTACTTGTTCAGCAACAACTCCCAGCAGTCTCTGGAATCCCCTGAACCTTGTTTTCCAGGCTGCTGCTCATTTCAATTGAAGCAGCGCAAGAATGACTTTCACTTGTGCCAGCTATTGTTAATCTATTAGTCTGTGTATCCCCTCCACCCAAGCTAGCAGTTTTCCAATCCACTGAACTCTGCCTCGATTGCATCAGCAAATTTTCTTCCACCCCTTTCTATTTAAGTGTATCCCATCCCTGTAGAAGCAGTCTCTCCTGTTAACAAACACTGACTTATCTGAGAAAAATTCTATCCCTTGTGCCTTGCGCAGTCTCTCCTGGACCGAATTGATCGACATGGCTCTCATCATATTCTCCATCCTATCGTGTCTCGGCAGAATAGCAATTTCAAATTCAATTTCAAATTCAACCGTAACTCATGGCTTTTTTTCAACATTGACCTGTACTTGTTAATTACACCAGTCTCCTACTCTTAATATCATTATTGTCAATGTGTACAAGAATATCACCCTTTGTGCCCTTAAAAGATATCTTCTCTAGTGTCATCAACCTTTGACCCTGGCAGACATACCCTGGTCATTTTGTATTAATTAGGCTCGGTTATAGAACAAAAAACAATATATAATAAAATTATAATAATAAAAAAAATATATATATATACAAAGGGTACTAGGAAAGTTGCAATATGACGCAACAATGAATCACAGGAAGCTGCTTGTTGCTGCATGTTGAGACATGTTCATACGTGCATAGTAGCCGCCGCGCCAAGTCGATGGGCTCAGTTATTCATTAGTACTGAGAGTGTAAAGTGCTTGCGATGGCATCGTGGTCACGAAATGAGATAAGGACAGTTTTGCGGTATAATTTCGTGCGTGGTTTAACCATAGACCAGTGCTTAGAAGAAATGACTCTTGCACTAGATGATGATTGTCCACATCGTGCAACGATATTCAGGTGGTATAGAGAATTCCAAAGGGGAAATTTCACTCTGGAGGATTCTGAGAGGCCGGGAAGGCCACGAACGTCAGTTACGGAGGAAAACGTTACTGCTGTGAGGAAAATGCTTGAAGAAAACAGGCGAGTGACCTACCAACAGATAGAGGATACTTTGGGCCTAAATGCACCAGCAATTCGTTCGATTCTGCAAGATCATTTGCACGTGAAGAAACTTTGTTCTCTCTGGGTGCCGCATCAACTGACTGAAGAGCAGATGACACGACGTGTGACTTGGTGCCGGGAGATGTTAAAAAAGTTTGATAAGGGACAATCTCGGTATGTGAACAACATCGTGACAGGTGACGAGACTTGGCTGTACTATTATGATCTGCCGACCAAGGCTCAAAACAAAGTTTGGGTCTTTGATGATGACGACACACCCGTAATTGTCAGAAAATCCCGATCTGTAAAGAAGAAAATGATAGCTGTATTTTTCAAATCGAGTGGAATTGTGGAACGTGTCGTTTTGGACACGCAGAAGACAGTCACAGCTAAGTGGTATACTGAACAATGCCTGCCTAAAGTCATTGGATCTATGAAGAACCTGCGGCCAAAGTCAAGAATGGACACCTGGTACCTCCATCACGAAAATGCTCCAGCTCACCGCACCAAAGCCTGCACCGAATATTTGACCACGATAGGACTGAAACTTCTCGAGCACCCTCCCTACAGGCCAGACCTTGCTCCCTGCGACTTTGCACTGTTCCCGCATGTGAAAATGAAGCTAAAAGGGAGGCGGTTTTCCAGTTATGAGGACCTTCTACGCGTTTGGGACAACGAGTGTGCTTTATACTCCCTAGTGAAACTTGGCAGAACTGGTTTAAAGATTGGTTTCGGAGGATGGAGAGGTGTATTGAATGTAGAGGAAATTACTTTGAAAAAATTAAATAAACAAAGCTGTATTGCAAAACTTTCCTAGTACCCTTTGTATATATATATTGAATTTATAAGAAATAATCGAATTCACAAAGTATATTCACAAAGTAAAGGTGACAGGAGTCACCTTTTGATCTCCCTTTATGAATTGCAGACTTACAGATTTACAGACCTGTTAGTAATTACAGAAACTGTTAGTTTAACTTCTGTTCCAAGGAAAATTATGAAGTCACTGGTTAAAGAATCACTGCAGGATCATCTAGACAAGACTGCAGATATAGTTCATTCACAGCATGCGTTTGTTAAGGGGAAGTCTTGTTTGACCAATTTGATTGGATACTATGATGTGGTCACAAAAGAACTGGATGCAAAAAATAATTTTGATATCATATACTTGGATTTTAGGTAAGCTTTTGATACTGTTACACATGAAAGACTACTGTACAAGTTGGAGCAGTATGGTGTTAAGGGTAAGTTGCTACGATGGACAAAAGGGTGGTTGAGTGGGAGGAGACAGAGAGCAGAAATCAATGGAAACTGACCTTCATGGCCTAATGGTATTAGCGTAGTCCCCCAGGAGTTAAGTGTTAGGCCCATTGTTGTTTTCTGTATTTATCAGTGATATTCACGAAGGTATATTAGGCATAACGGCCAAGTTTGTAGATGATACGAAGTTGGTAGGGTTGTTAATGACAGTAAGAATGATACGCTACTGCAACAGGATCTAGAAAAGTTGAGCAGATGTGCTGATAGATGGCAACTGAAGTTTAATATTGACAAATGCAAAATACTGCATATGGGTAGCAGTAACCCCAGAGTAACATACCAACTGTGCAGTACTACACTCAGGTGAATGAAAAAGACCTGGGATAATTGTGCAGTCAGATATGAAGTTTTCTGAGTAGTGCAGGCAGGCTACAAGAGTAGTTCATGAAGGCCTGTCAGTGATAAATAGGAATGTTGCTAGCAGGGAGGTGCTTATATAAAGCAGTGGTCAGGCCACACCTTGAGTACTGCATACAGGTCTGGAGGCCTCATTTTATGAAGGATATAGAGCTGCTGGAATGGGTACAGAGAATGACAACGAGATTAGTGAGAGGAACAAGGGTTACTTTTACAAAGAAAGGCTTAATTTCTGCAAATTGTAGCATATGGAGATTAGGCACCTGTGAGGTGATCTGATTGAGATGTATAATGACTTGAATGGTTTGAGCAAGCTAAATGCTGACAGGATTCTTTCTCTTGGTCAAATTTCACACCTGAGGGAGCATAAATTCAAATTGAGGAAAGGCAATTGTAGAATAGATGTGTGGAAATTTGTCTTTAGCCAGATGGTTGATTGCTGGAGCAAATTTCCATCTGTCGTGGAAGTTGACAGCTTAAATAAATTCAAGGCTAACTAGACAAACTTTTTGAGTGAATGGATGGATTGGAAGGTGTTTTTTTTTTTTTTTTTTGGCTGATACTATATAATAAGCATGCTTTCTTGCATCATATACCTCTCCTAATGTTAATATTGTTATACCGTTTGTGGGGAAGGGACACTGCATTTTTTGGCAGAAGGAACCTAATGACCATAATGGATATATAAGTTAATTATTATTATTACAGTAAACCCTGACTACTGAATACGGAGAATGCGGAAAGGTCAGGGAATGATCACCGCATATCCCTGGAGCAATATGGCCTTAGTTGCTAATGCTCCTAAAAACCAATATAACAACAACAGTAAACCCTCGATTTAACGGACCCTGATATAACAGATTTTCAGATTTAATGGACTGGACAAATAATAATACAGTAATGTACATATTAATCTTGGCCATATTATTTTTTTTAGGTTATACAAAACTTCAATGTTATTATTACTTAAAAATTAATAATAATTACCTATTTTCATTATTGTTTTGATAATTGCCTACTTTTATTTTTATAATCAATTCAGGAAATTGTTTTTTATTCTTTCTGAAAACATGTACAAATAGCTGTTTTCCCAGATTACAGATAACAGATAAGAGTAGTCTGTGACCTGAGAGCTGAATGTGACTCGGGATACTAAACTGCTGGTTTACCGACTCACTTTGTTTCGGTTTCAGTCTGCCTGAACCTTTCATGCGGTCAGGTTGTATACAGAGTGTTTCTGTGATTTCTGAATTGTGACTTAATTTATTAAATAATTTTGCAATCCTGACAGCATCCCCCCCCCCCAAGGAGAAGTGTGGGGGATACTTCTCCTTCAACCCATGCACGGTACTAAGTACTATGGGTTTTGTTACCTTTCATGTTTGGGGTTTTCATAAAAAAAAAAAAAAAAAAAATTTAAATGGCATCAAGTGATAGAGGAGTTAAAAGAAACGTGAACTTAAATGTGGCACAGAAATTAGAGCTAATTGAGAAATTAGAACAAGGCATATCAGTAGCATGTGTTTGTGAAATTTACAGCTTAAAAAAAAATTTCTGATATCTGTAAATCAAAGGCCAAATTGCAACATAATTTTATATTGTACAGTACTGTATATTGTATTAAAGCTTTTTTTTTTTTACATTAAGAACAATAAAAAATGCCCCCCCCCAAGTTACATCCGATTTAACGGAGACCCCTTCTCCCCTATTAGTCCGCTAAATTGAGGGTTTACTGTATTATTGTTATTATTATTATTATTATTAGCTACATGGTGCAGCATAAGCTTGAGGCTTATGCTGCACCATGTAGCATAAATGAGCTACAAAATGGGGATTGGAGCCACAGAAAACAATATGGGAAGAATATGGAAAAATAAAAAGAAATACTTATGCTGAAAATCTCATGATTTCAACATCTTCATCAAGGATCAACTACGAACAAGCAAGGCCTCTGTTTCTGACATAAAATATACTCTAGCATATGGCGTTAGTGACAGAGGAAATTTGTATTTAGTGGTTTAGGAAATTAGGCCTAAACATCGGGATAAACATGGGAATAGTATCCGAATATTTCATGGCTGACCCAACAGAGGCAGAAAGTAAAAGGAAAATTAAAATCAAAAGTGAAAGTTAAAATCAAGTATATCTTATACACTATAAAATCAAGTATATATCTGAACCTGAAGAGGTATGCATTTAGAGGGAACTTTCAGGCTGGACAAGGTGGGAAGCCAAAAGATCTATGAAGCCACATGAATGTATATTTATAACTGTATACCGTAATGAGCTCATGTGTATTTGGAGACAGTAAATTACGAAAATGCTTATTGAAAAATCAGAATTAAATATATGAAGTAAAATGTCCCAGGACTGAAAGGAAGATAATAGTCTTACAAAGTAGCAGTAACTAGTTGCTAAACTTTGTGCAAGTGAAAATGTATGTTACAGGAGAAAAATAGCATCTCAGTACTGCGTTTGGTAAACTAATCACTCACGAGAAATACAAATAAGTAGTAGGTAAGTAAAAATTATATGGAATAAGACGGAAATAGGCAGTTGGAGGTTGCAAATCCCATTCCTATTATAGTTAGGACCTTGAACATAGTTCTGGGAGTATACTTCATATGTTTAAGTCAGTTATGTAGTAAATAGAGTAAAATTAAAATTATATATAGCTTATATCCCTTAGTAACCATTCGGTGGGTACAAGTTTTCTAGACTGTAAGACACCAAAGATGCTGGGAGTATAATATATGTACAAGCCTGTAGCAGTTGAAGAGCAGCCTTGCAATTATATTATTTGAAAAAAACGCAGAGCTACGACTCAATAACTTCTACATTGTAACTATATTTAAAAGAATGAGTTCCTCAATCTTTTGTGTAGAATGCTTCCAGTCGATGCTCTCAAAATGTAAAAGAATAAAATGATTTCAACGAATTCTTTCACTCATACAGACATGGCTGATCTGATACACAAAGAAATCGAAAGCTGAGGGCCCCAACCCGACCCCGAAACACGTCAAACTAACTCACAAAAAACACGTCAAAAAAGAATGACTTCTCACAAACTTGAGAAGTCATTCTTTTTTTTTTTTTTTTTTTATGTTATGTAAACCCCAAACACGAGAGGTATTAGAACCTATAGTACTTAGTACCGTGCTTGGGTTGGAGGTTGAGAAGACGAAAGAAGATATTTGTTGACATTGGACTTGAACTTCTGTAGACTGTACTTTTCAGGAAATACGTACGAAGGAAGGTTGTTCCAGAAAACGGCAGTTGAATGAATAAACGAGGAAGATGAAAAGTTGGTTCTGTGAGTTTGAAGTTGGACAGTAAATGGATGTTCGCTGGTGGCGGCACATGTTCGGACTGTTTTGAAAGAGAGAGCAGGAATTATAGAAGCCAATTCAGAAGAACCGTGCCCATGGAAGTATCTGTAGAAGAGGCATGCAGCAGAAACAGCACGTTTATGAGACAGCAAGTGGAGAGACTCTGTTAGAGATGAATCGTTAATTAACCTAATTAACCTAATTTTGGAGACACCACCCCAGATGTGGGAACAATGTTCCATGGCAGTGCGGATTTGCGATTTATCCAGAGTGAGCAGCTGTTTGGAAGAAAAGTAACGCCAAGAGCGAAAGAGAAAACCAAGTTTTTTTATATGCAGAGGAAGCAATATTTGTAATGTGCTTGTGCCAAGAGAGATTAGAAGTCAGGGTAATCCCCAAAATTCCGGCCCGGGCTAGCCAGGTGGGTAAAGTGCTTGCCTGGCAACCAAAAGGTTGCGGGTTCGAATCCCGCCTCAGGCTTGGATCAAAGTACTGCAAAAACCTTGGAAGGTGCATTATGGCCACAGAAGCCGATGCGCCAACAACTACCAAAAAAAAAAATCCCCAAAATAGATATATCATTTTGCCTAGAAATCGGAGTGTCACCAAAGATAAGTATAGGAGCAGAAGAATCATTTTTGCGAGATATAGGACAAGACTGAGTTTTAGAATGGTTGAAATCAACTAAGTTGTCTTTGCCCCACTGGAGAATTACCTGAAGATTGGCATTTAAGGAATTGGTTGCAGATATTCGAGAAGTTGAAGCTGATTGAACAGGGCAAGGTTTCTCAAAATGGTAAGTGGAATGCAGTGTGCTATCATCGGCAAAACTATGGATAGGATTTCCAGTCAATGGAAGAAGGTCATTAATACACAAGAGGAAAAGAGTGGGGGAAAGAACTGAACCTTGGGGGACACCGGCATTATTGGAGAAGTTAGAAGAGAGAGTGCCATCTACCATCACCCTAGTGAGAGATCAGTGAGAAAACTGGATAACCAATTACTAAAAACAGTTGGCAAACCATAAGATGGAAGCTTGTTTAGAAGACCTTTATGCCAAACACGATCGAAAGCCTTTGAGATGTCAAGAGCAACTACTTGTGTTTCACCGAACCTTTTCATTGAATTAATCCATAAATCGTTAACATAAGCCAGAACATGACCAGTGGATCGACACTGACTGAATTCATACTGGCGATCGTTGATCAGACGAAGGTTTCTAGGTAGTTTAAGAGTTGTTGGTTAATCGATTTCTCTGTTACTTTAGAAAGAGTAGAAGTAATTGCAATGGGATGATAATTGGATGGGAGGGATTTGGCACCCTTTTTAGGAACTGGCTGGATATGAGCAAATTTCCAAGCAGAAGAAAAAACACCTTTGGCATATGAAAGTGAAAAAAATGCAGCAAACAACAGGAGTAAGTTCAGGAGCACAGGTTTTGAGAACAAGTGGAGAAATACCATTGGGACCTGGAGCTTTCTTTGCATCAAGATTCGTCAAAATCCTTCTGACATCCTTTTGACAGAAGACCACAGGAGGCATTGAATGGAGTGTGTTGGGAATGGTGGAAGGTATTTTACCAAGATCATTAATACATGAGTTGGAAGAAAAAAAGGGATGCTAGCAGGTCAGCTTTATCCTTGGCTGAAGTGACAACAGAACCATCTGGTTTGGACAGAGGTGGGAGCAAAGATGGGCAAAAGTTGCGGCCAATAGCTTTGGCAAGAGACCAGAATGCTCGACTACCATTAGGGCAAGAAGCAAGTTTTCTACTCTTAGCCTGTTCAAACTCTAGTTTGGACTGATTAATAACTGCTTTAAAATTGTTGCAAGCTTTTAGGCAGAAAATGAAACTGAAGAATTAAAAACAAGCCAATTACAATATGCAATTGCGATATTCTTCTCCTGAACAGCCTTAGCACATTTATTGGAAAACCAAGGTTTAGATAAAGGACGAGATTTTAAAGTGGAGTGTGGGATAAAGGATTCCATTCCTGCAAGAATAATTTCACTGACACGATCTGAGCAAATGTTGACATTAGAAGTTTTGAAACAGTAATCCAACTAAGGAAAAGAAGAAAAGAAATGTTGCAGGTCATCCCATTTTGGATTCTTGTAATGCCAAACAAGAAGAGGTTGGGAATAGCCATGAGATAAAGGCTCTATTGGAGAAGAGAGACAATCACCAAGTTGTGATCTGAAGGGCCTAAAGGACCTCTCACTTCGACCGTGTACTTAGAAGGGTTGTTTGTGAGAAAAAGATCAAGTGTGTTGGCTGTATGATTAGGATTGTCAGGTATTCTTGTAGGTAAATGAACAATCTGTGCAAGGTCATTAGTGATTGCAAAAGCCTCAGCATCTCAACCAGCTGGGTCGGTGTGTCCATGAAATGGAAGCCGGCAGTTTTGAACATTAAAATCACCAAGGAAAATTACCTCACTGTTAGGAAAGTTGGACTGGAGAAAGTCAAGTTGCAAAGAGAAGAATTCAAAGAGCTCCAAGTGATTAGTGGAGTTGGGAGAATGGTAGAGACAACAGATGAATTTGACACAATGAGGCAGAGAGATTTTAAGCCAGAGAAGATCAAAGGGAGGAGATTCCAAATTGCCAAGTCTCTGACAGGGAATATCAGAACGGACATATGCACAAGTACCACCTTTGAGGCGAAAGGAATCATACAGTGAATAATTTGGGCATCTGAGATGAGCAGTAGTTGAATCAACCGATAACTGAGATTCTGTCAGAAAAAGTACATGGGGTTTGGCAGACTGCAAGTGAAAATGGACATCGTTGAGATTAGAATTGAGACCACGTATATTTGTGAAATGAATTAGGAAGTGCTTGGGAGGTTTAGATCTTTTCGCAGGTAAGCTTGCTCTATTAGTTTGACAATTCATGGTGTATTCAATAGTAAGAAAAAGTGGGTGGGACATGCTGTATGAAGTAATGAAATTTTTGGATACGGCATACACTTGGTAAGAATATACCCAGATCCTTGACATAAAATGGCCTCAACAGTGCTCCCTGCATACACACTACTCGGATTGCCTCCATTCACTGTCTGGCAGAGTAGAGGTAGCAAAATTATACACTAGCTGATCTGGAAGTCTCCTAGAGAGTTACCAATAGGTTCGGTCCGTTATACTAAGTAGCGGCCAGCCTGCAAACACTGTTTTAGAGCTGTACCCTCGAAATGTAAGGAATATTGGATCTCGCCACGATGTTCATCATAACCTCAAAAGTCATCAATCATACTGCATGATGGAAGAGATATGGAAGATTCTGCCAACATAATTAAAATAGTTAGTCAGAAAACCATATACAATAATAAATAATTAAAATCACGATTATAAAATTTGGATAAACACATTGACATAGAAATTAAACGGAATTTACTGTATTTTCCTCCTTAAGCAGACAACGCTTTTCGACTATTCGTCTTGATCACAGGTCGGAAATAATGCAAAAAGTGTGTGTGTGTGTGTGTGTGTGTGTGTTTTAAGTGGAGAGATTATTTGTATTGACGCATGCATAAAAAAAGACCAGAAATCCAAAATTTCCTTAGGCAAGGAAATTGATAGAATTTGAGTGAAATTTCATTTTAAGGGTCTCAGCGATCAATAATTTTATGTAATTATGTTATATGTTTAATATTTCCACTTCATTAAATTGGAATACGTGGCCTTCATTGATGGCATGAAATGCCAATTCCGGTGCATTTGCACGTGATGTGTGGACTGAAGCAGCATGCTGTTACACCCATAAAATGAGAGTACACCGAGTCAACCCTTGATATGATGAATCGCACTGAACAAAAGAAATATTGTAAAAGTTCATTTACTTGCATCGAGAGAGAAGGAAGAACTGTGTGATTTCTCAATATATTATGGAGCTTCTGCATAGGCCTGTCTTCAGTTTTGAATTCTCTATCTTTAAAGAATTTATTGAGTTGCCTATACAATTGTTTGACATACGGAATAGAAATAGTTTTTTTTTATTGGTTTCATTAATAGGTATCGTATTTTCTGACTTACTTTTAGCTTGTAATCTGATTTTATTAATAATGGAAAGTGGATAGGCAAATTTAAATACCTATTGGTTAGTATATCAATTTCTAAATCTAAGGTAGGTTCAGAAGTAAATATTTGGACCTTTTATAAGTAAACGGATGATAACTTCTGTAGTGCAGGAACATCCCTGTATTGGTGGGTTTTCGGTAGATAGTAAATTATATTTTTTGCATATCTCGTGTAAGAGTGAAATTTAAGAAATTTATAGTTTTATTTCTATATGTTCTTCCTCTAGTGTAAAATGTAGTCTCGTATGAATGTTAAATATCTGTAGAACGTTCTGAGTGGTGCCATAATCCATTATAACAAGTACATCATCAAGGTATTTCTCATAGTAAGTTGGTCTTGGGCGCATTATAGCCTTAGAAGCTAATGCGCCAATAAAAATCAAAAATCAATCAATCAATCATAGTAAGTAATGCAAAAACCCTCTTGCCTTTGTTTAAATGTATCCTGTCTCCAGAGAACAGATTCCTTCTACCTACAAGTGCAAGCCAAGCTGATAGAAATTTCCGTCCAAAAGCCTTGAGGAGTTCTTCAAGTCTTGAGTTAATCCACAAGGCTTTCAGCATATAAGTCCACCTATCATGCTTGTGCAGAATTCCAGACACATAGACATTGTGACCTAACTCGCGGCATTTTTCTCTACTGGAAACTTCTGTTTTTCTTCCAGCAAGCCGGCCGAACAATATACTCAAGCCAGAAACAACATACAAATTTAAGGTCAATCCATAAGTAAATTCCTCTTGAGTGACAAAAACTTTGTAGTTGAGTTAGCATCATGAAGTTTTGTATATTGCTAGTATAGATATTAAGACAATAACTTGCTAAAATAAAATCTGCTATTACGTATCTGAAGTTATGAACAGTCCATGAGATTGTCACAGATGTTCTCTCAGATATGCCAGACAAGCTGTACCTGCTACCTGGGAGTCTAAAACGCAGATGGAACTGATATTCGGGTGACACTCAAATCAAGTGGACCCAATTTCGGCAAAGTCCGGACGGTCTGTGACAGCCAAATCCTCTGCTTGCACCTTCACGATGGTGGGACTGTTAGTAATCTTGGGTATAACCTCCATGCACAAGCACACAGTGGGTGACCACCCAGGTGTGAACCAACGTAAGCAGGGGTAGACGTGTGGTGCCCATACCACATGGAGGAATGCCGCCCTTCTGTGTTACCAGGCAATATTAGGTGGTAGATGACTCTCATCAACCGGTGCAATACCACCACTTTGCTTATTGGAGGCTTGAAGTGGTAGAACCCATGTTTAGTCTCCAGAGCTAAGTTCAGGTCAACCCTTCCCCATCTCTTCCATCATGCAGTATGACTTTTGAAGTTATGATGGACATCATGGTGAGATCCAATCTTTCTTACATTTCGAGGGTACAGCTCTAAAACGTTTGCAGGTCGACCACTAGTTAGTACACTGGACTGAACATATTGGTAACTCTTTAGGAGGCTTTCGGATCAGCTAGTGTATAATCTTGCTACCTCTACTCTGCCAGATAGTGACTGGAGGGAGTCCGAGTTAGGGTGTATGTGGGGGGCATTGTCGAGACCATGTTATGTCAAGGATCTGGGTATATTCTTACCACTCTACGCCACATCCAAAAATTTCATTACTTCATACAGCATGCCCCCCCCCCACACACACTTTTCTTACTATTGAATACACCACGAATTGTCAAACTAATAGAGTAAGCTTAGTTGCGAAAAGATCTAAACCTCCCAAACATTTCTTAGTTCATTTCACAAATATACGTGGTCTCATTTCTGATCTCAACAATGTCCCTTTCCACTTGCAGTCTGCCACACCCCGTGTACTTTTTCTGAGAGAATCTCAGTTATTGGTTGATTGAAGTACTGCTCATCTCAGTTGCCCAAATTATTCGCTGTATGATTTCTTTCGCCTCAAAGCTGGTAATTGTGCATATGTCCATTCCAGTATTCCCTGTCAGCGACTTCGTAATTTGGAATTTCCTCTTTTTGATCTTCTCTGGCATAAAATCTCTCTACCTCATTGTGTCAAATTCATCTGTTGTCTCCACCGTTCTCCCAACTCCACTAATCACTTGGAGCTCTTCGACTTCCTCTCTTTGCAACTTGACTTTCTCCAGTCCAACTTTCCTAACAGTGAGGTAATTTTCCTTGATGGTTTTAATGTTTACAACTCCAGCTGGTTTCTGTTTTCTAGTCACACAGACCCAGCTGGTCAAGATGCTGAGGCTTTTTCAATTACTAATGACAGTGCACAGATTGTTCATTTACCTGCAAGAATCCGGACAATCCTAACCATACAGCCAACACGCTTGATCTTTTTCTCACAAACAGCCCTTCTAAGTGCATGGTCGAAGTGATTGGTTGTTTAGGCACCTCAGATCACAATTTGGTGATTGTCTCTTTTCCAATGGAGCCTTTATCTCATGGCTATTCCGAACCTCATGTTGTTTGGCATTACAAGAGTGCAAAATGTGATGACCTGCAAGATTTCTTTTCTTCTTTTCCTTCATCGGACTATTGTTTCAAAACTTCTGACTTCAACATTTGCTCAGATCGTGTCAGTGAAATTATTCTTTTAGGAATGGAATCCTTTATTCCACACTCCACTTTAAAATCAGTTTCATTTTCTGTCTGCAACAAAGCTCGCAGTGATTGTAAAGCAGTTATTAATCGTCCAAACTAGATTTTGAACAGGCTAAGAGTAGAAAACTTTCTTCTTGCCCTAATGGTAGCCGAGCATTCTGGTCTTTTCCCAAAGCTATTGGCTGCAACTTTTACCCATCTCTGCTCTCACTTCTGTCAGAACCAGATGGTTCTGTTGTCACTTCGGCCAAGGATAAAGCTGACCTGCTAGCATCCCATTTTACTTCCAACTCATGTATTAATGATCTTGGTAAAATGCCTTCCACCATTCCCAACACGCTCCATTCAATGCTCACTGTGGTCTTCCATCAAAAGGATGTCAGAAAGATTTTGACGAATCTTAATACTAAGAAAGTTCCAAGTCCTAATGGTATTTTTCCACTTGTTCTCAAAACCTGTGCTTCTGAACTTACTCCTGTTCTTTAGCACCTTTTTTTCACTTTCTTCTTCCAAAGGTGTTTTTCCTTCTGCTTGGAAATTTTCTCATATCCAGCCAGTTTCTAAAAAGGGTGACAAAACTCTCTAAAGGGTGACAAAAAGGGTGACAAAACTCTCTAAAGTAATGGAGAAATCAATTAACCGCCAACTCTTAAACTACCTGGACACCTTCCATCTGATCAACGATAGCCAATATGGATTCCATCAGTGTCGATCCATTGGTGATATTCTACTTTATGTCACCCATATATGGAAATAATTCAATGGAAAAGTTCGGTGAAACACAAGCAGTTGCTCTTGACATCTCAAAGGCTTTTGATCATGTTTGGCATAAAGGTCTTCTTAAACAAGCTTCCATCTTATGGTTTGCGAACTGTTTTTTGTAATTGGTTATCCAGTTTTCTCTCTGATCGCTCACTCGGGGTGATGGTAGATGGCTCTCTGTCTTCTGACTTCTCCACTAATGCCAGTTTCACCCAAAGTTTAGTTCTTTCTCCCACTCTTTTCCTCTTGTATATTAACGACCTTCTTCCATTGACTGGAAATCCTATCCATAGTTTTGCCGATAATAGCACATTGCATTCCACTTTCCATTTTGAGAAACCTTGCCCTTCTCAATCAGCTTCAACTTCTCGAATATCCTGTACCAATTCCTTAAATGCCTATCTCCCGGTGGGACAAAGATAACTTAGTTGATTTTAATCCTTCTAAAACTCAGTCTTTTCTTATATCTTGCAAAACGGATTCTTCTGCTCCTATGCTTATCTTTAGTGACACTCTGATTTCTTGTTAAGTTGATATATCTCTTTTGAGGTTTACCCTGACTTCTAATCTGTCTTGGCACAAGCACATTACAATTATTGCTTCCTCTGCATCTAAAGAACTTGGTTTTCTCTTTTGTTCTCAGTATTACTTTTCTTCCAAACAGCTGTTCACTCTGTATAAATCACAAATCCGTCCTACCGTGGAATATTGTTCCCACATCTTTGAGCAGTGCTCTGAAAACCTCTCTCAGGCTTCTAGATTCCATTCAGAAGAGGGCAGTTAGGTTAATTTTTTTTTTTTTTTTTATGAAACCCCCAAACACGAAAGGTATCAATTAATGACTTATCTCTAACAGTCTCTCTCCACTCGCTGTCTCAATGATGTACTGTTTCTGCTGCATGCCTTTTCTACAAATACTTCAGTGGGCATTGTTCTTCTGAATCAGCTTCTATAATTCCTGCTCTCTCTCTTTCAAAACAATCTGAACGCATGCCGCCACCAGCCAACATCCATTTACTGTCCAACTTAACTCACAGAACCAACTTTTCATCTTCCTTGTTTGTTCATTAAAATGCCATTTTCTGGAACAACCTTCCTTCGTACGTATTTCCTGAAAATTACAGTCTACAGAAGTTCAAGTCTAATGTCAACAAATATCTTCTCTCATCTTCTCAACCTCCAACCCAAGCATGGTACTAAGTTCTATAGGTTTTAATACCTCTCGTGTTTGGGGTTTTCATTTAAAAGAAAAAAAAAATCATCAGATCATATACACTTAATGTTATTAGTCCCCACATGAATAATAATATTCTCTTTATCCCCCCTTAAAATCTGACAGTCTGTTGGTGACATCATTAATAGTTGTTCCTGGCAGACATACCCTGGTTCTAGTCCACATATCCTTATTACAAAAAATATTTCCCATTTTCCTGATCAGCTATTTCAAATAATTTGGACCTATTGCCAACAAGGAGTCACCGTTAAATTTTAATTAATTTGGCTTTCAAAATTATCTTTGGTTATTTTGTATATTTAAGCTTTTCTAAATTCTAATAGGAGCATTCCTTCTACAGTACCCTTTTCTTCATTACTTCCTCCCTCCCCTCTTTCTTTTGTATTGTTTCATTAGTTTAGTGTATTTTTTCCATGTACTGGTTTGCCGTGCAACTGGCATACATTTTAATTTAGTTTAATTTATGCAATGTTCGGTAGAATATGCATAATGCTGTCTCTGATGTCCACAATAGTAACTTTATTTTTATTTTATCTTTATTTTTCTTCTCATTCCTTTCATTATAATTTTTTAACCTTTACAGTATATATATAAACTTAAGTGAGAATAATTATTAAAATAAAAATAAAATAAATAAAAATGCCAGCAGCATGGCATGACAGAAGAGCAAAAATTGTGAAATTATACATAATGATCAAACCAACAGGGAGGGAAGAGAATAAAATTATTGCACCAGAAACTCTCAAAGATAATTTAGAAAGCCTAAATACAAAGATAATAAAATATAATCAATTGAATTTTGAATAGCCAATTAAATAAAATTTAACGGCACCCCCCCTGATGGGCACGAGGTCCAAATTTATGTGAAATATCACGGGCAGAGATGTGAACAACTACAATAAAATAAAATAAAACAAAAACAGAAATAGACTTACCATTATGCCCCATCTCAACAGAGGACCACAAGGCCAATAATGGTCAGGGAACCGCTGCATTTCGATTGCTAGACAAATCACCGCAAAGGCGAATCAATCAAAAGATCAGTAACCACTATCCGATCCCCGGATCGAACCGCCAATGCAGAGGACTTGAATAGCGATGGTCCTGATGCAGCGAAAATTAAAAATAGGACAGATACAAGCACTCAAATGCAAAGCCACACTAGTGACAAAAGTAATCTTAACCAGATTATATAGGCAAAAAATGAACTATGGATGGCAGCACAGGCACAGTGTTAGCAACTCAGCCCACTACTGTCATGTGATATACTTATATTTGAATAACGTTTGAAATAATTAAAAAATAATCTTACATTAAAAGAGGGGTAAAGCATCAGGACCACCGCTATTCAAGTCCTCTGCATTGGCGGTTCGGTTCGATCCGGGGATCGGATAGTAGTTACTGATCTTTCGATTGATTCACCTTTGCGGCGATTTGTCTAGCAATCGAAATGTAGCGATTCCCTGACCATTATTGGCCTTGTGGTCCTCTGTTGAGATGGGGCATAATGGTCAGTCTATTTCTGTTTTGTTTTATTTTATTTTATTTTATTGTAGTTGTTCACATCTTTGCCCATGATATTTCACATAAATTTGGACCTTGTGCCCCCGTCAGAGGGGGTGCCGTTAAATTTTATTTAATTGGCTATTCAAAATTTAATTGATTATATTTTATAATCTTTGTATTTAGGCTTTCTAAATTATCTTTGAGAGTTTCTGGTGCAATTATTTTATTCTCTTCCCTCCCTGTTGGTTTGATTGTTACGTATAATTTCACAATTTTCGCTCTTCTGTCTTGCCATGCTGCTGGCATTTTTATTTATTTTATTTTTATTTTAATCATTATTCTCACTTAAGTTTATATCTCAAGCGTCATGTAGAGGAAAATGCTCTTTGCTGCCTCTGATGTATGCTTTACCCCTCTTTTAATGTAAGATTCGTTTATTCTAATATAAGTGTGTGTGTATATATATATTAGCATAATGAAGTAGTTAAAAATAAATAAAAAAAGTACAAAATATAATAAGAAAATTCAAGTGGTTTATTTCTTAACCACTTGAATATATATATATATATATATTCAAGTGGTTTATTACTTCCTCATTTATTTTTAAATATATATATATATATATATATATATATATATTCAAGTGGTTTATTACTTCCTCATTTATTTTTAAATATATATATATATATATATTAACATAATGAAGTAGTTAAAAATAAATAAAAAATAGTAAAAATATAAGAAAATTAAGAAAATAAATATTAAGCTATCATTAAAAGCAGCAGAATGCACATTCCTCCACATGATGCCCATTGTATAACTGATATTAAATATTAAATCAAAATTAATGCCAGTAGCATGGCAAAACTGTTGGGCAAAAAATAATAAATTAAACATAATAATTAATCAACCGGAAGGGAAAAGAAAAGGTAAAACTAAAAATTGTAGCAGAAAATCTCCAAATAAATTTTGAAATTTAGAACCAATTACATAAGAATTTAGTGGCACACCCCTTGTAAGGTGCCAGTTTCGAATTACATGAAATATCACAGAGACTAAACTAACTACAATAAAATAAAATAAAACCAAAATAACAAAAATAGACTGACCATTATGCCCCATATCAACAGAGGACCACAAGGCCAATAATGGTCAGGGAATCGCTGCATTTCAATCACTGATAAAATCATCACAAAGGCGAACCGATCGAAGGATCAGGCACCACCCGATCCTTCAATCGAACCACCAATGCAGAGGATTTGAATAGCGGTGGTCCTTATGCAGCAAAAAATAAAAATATAGTACAGACAGACTAGCACTCCAGCACAGAGCCTACAAGTTTTAGTTTTACCTTTTCTTCTCCCTCCCTGTTGATTATTATGTTTAATTTATTATTTTTCGCTCAACAGTTTTGCCATTCTACTGGCATTAATTGTTATTTAATATTTAATATCAGTTATACATTTGGCATCATGTGGAGGAATGTGCATTCTGCTGCCTCTAATGATAGCTTTATATTTATTTTCTTAATTTTCTTATTATATTTTGTACCATTTTTTATTTATTTTTAACTACTTCATTATGCTAATAAAAAAAAAAATAAATAAATAAAAATAACTTACATTACTTTACATATCCTGTACTAACAAACATTTACTAACCACATAAACACTATCACTGCATTCACCCCTGGCCTGCAAAAAAAAAAAAAAAAATATATATATATATATATATATAAAAAAAAAAATGCAAGTAGCGTGAGAATGCAGATTATGAATGAAATAAATGTCTTTCTCCCACCCCCTCGCCTGGTGGGTTCCCCACTGCCAGCTAACCTATCCCACCCCTGGAGCAGGATGGCCAGCTTGGCCTTCATACCAGATTTGACACTGCTTGGACATGACACTGACGAAGACATTCTGCAGCTTTGCTGCCAACACGCCATTGGCGATCTGAACAGGGTACTCTAACCTGGTTCCCTTTAAAACCCCATCCATCCCCCCCCCCGTCTTCAGTCTCCCCAGGGATGGGGAGACTGAAGACTAGGGGGGGGAGAGGGGGAAGATGGATTTCTGTCTCCTCTCCTCCCTGCCTACCCCCCATACTTCGCCTGGTGGGCCTCGTCTCCACTGACCTCTTTGGGGATGCCTACTCTATCATCCCTATTCTTCTATCTGTTTTCCCCCCAGTCTTCAGTCTCCCCCCTCTCACTAAATCCTTAACAATGCCGCCAAATTCTAATCAACGTTTAAATTCCACCGGTTTTGTCTAAATCTCTAAGACAACAAACACTACAGCTTTTATCTAGCTTATAGCCTCATGTCTAAATTTAATAATGTCAAAAATTTTTTCCGACCTATTAGGCCTTTAACACATCTCTTTAGCGTTCAACCCCAACCAGCGATTTCCAAACAGCAATCCCATTAAGCACTAAGGTCAAATGCATAATTTTTTTTTTTTTTTTTAAGGTCCTAGCCACTGAAATCCCAGGAAACTAGGTGGCCGGACTTGCCAGAGCAATTTGTTGTGATACTGGATACACCCGGCTAGCCTCCATGTGGCAGGGTATGGGCAACGTCGGGCCCCACTAGGGGCCCTGGTAGCCAATAAGCTGGTCAAACAATGGGCACAACATATCACTCTTCACAGACACTGCCCACACACTTTCAAGTCTCTGGCTTGACAGTGTACTGTCCTCGATACAACGAAACACACGCGGTGTTGGGAGAAATCCCAGGTGCCGTTTGTCACGAACATACCTTTTACCTTATGCTAATATATGTAACTAAAATGGTAGTGGGTTTGATGTGCTAATGCTGCGCCTGTACCGCCATCTATAGTATTTTATTTATTTGTCTATATAAGCTGGTTAAGCTTACATTGTCAGTGGTGTGGCCCTGTGTTGGAGTGCTAGTCTGTCTGTTCTATATTTTTATTTTTCACTGCATAAGGACCACCTTTATTCAAATCCTCTGTTGTTGTTGTTGTTATTTGGTTTTTAGGAGCATTAGCAACTAAGGCCATATTGCTCCGGTGCAGTGGTCATCCCTGACCTTACCGCATGCTCCGTATTTGGTGGTGATGGGCTCGAACCCCGGTCTAATCAAGAAGCGTGTGCTACGCACTGCTGCTCCTTCCCACCTGGCTACGGAGGTGCCTTCAAATCCTCTGCATTGGTGGTTCGATTGAGGGATCGGGTGGCATCTGTTCCTTCGATCGGTTCTCGCCTTTGCGACGATTTGTCCAGCGATTGAAATGCAGCAATTCTCTGACCATTATTGGCCTTGTGGTCCTCTGTTGATATGGGGCATAATGGTCAGTCTATTTTTGTTATTTTGGTTTTATTTTAATTTATTATAGTTAGTTTAGTCTCTATTTGTGATATTTCATGTAATTCGGAACTGGCACCTTACAAGGAGAGTGCCGCTAAATTCTTATATAATTGGCTCTAAATTTTAAAATTGATTTATTATTTTGAATTGAATTTTCTAAATTTATTTGGAGATTTGCTGCTACCATTTTTAGTTTTACCTTTTCTTCTCCCTCCCTGTTGATTAATTATTATGTTTAATTTATTATTTTTCACTCAACAATTTTACCATGCTACTGGCATTAATTTTGATTTAATATTTAATATCAGTATATATATAAAATTGTAATTAAATCGAATATTAGACAGCAGAAATAAGTGCAAAACTAAGTGAAACTAAAAAATAAGGATAGTAGAGCAGACATCAGGGGCAGCAAATATGCAAAAACCACAACATGTTGTGTGTATTTAACTGTAATTTTATGTTTCAATAAAAAGAAATGAAAGTATGCCAATAGCGTGCCAAACCAGTAGAGCGAAGAAGAATTTAACATGCAAAATTAAGAATAGAGTACTGTTGGTGAAACATTATTAAATAATTTAGAAAATAGAGTCAAAATTAAAGGAAAATTTAGCGATGCCCCCCCATTGCTAAGCACCAGTTTACAAATTGCGTAAAATATCACTATATGTAAATGTAACCAGCCAACGATACAGAAATAAGTAAAAATAGAGAAAAAAATAGAACATAATATCGAATTGAATAGAAAAGACTGACCATTATGCCCCATTCTTAATTTTGCATGTTAAATTCTTCTTTACTGTACTGGTTTGCCACGCTACTGGCATACTTTAATTTCTTTTCATTGAAACATAAAATTGCAGTTATATAAATTTCTGATCAGTGCAGTTATGCTGCCAGAGCAGCTCATGGGGTCTTGTTAATGCTATACAGGTATTGTGCTAGCAGGGATAAGAAGACGATTATCCCCTTGGTATAAGGCAATGGTCAGGTCACACCTTGAATACTCCATACAGGTCTGGAGGCCTCATTTCATGAAGGATGTAGAGCTGCTGGAACGAGTACAGAGAGGGGCAATGAGATTGGTGAGTGGAACAAAGGGTTGCTCTTACTAAAAAAGGCTAAAGTTCTGCAAATTGCAGTGTCATAGGAGACTAGGCACCTGCAAAGTGATCTGATTGTGGTGTAAAAGGCCTTGAATGGTTTGAGTAAGCTCAATGCAGATGGATTCTTTCTCTTGCTCAGATTACACACCTGAAGGTGGCATAAATTCAAATTGAGGAATTGAGGAGTCTGGGTGCGAGATTAGCCTGTGCGGTCATTGCTCCTTAAAGCTCTTCAAACAGAGAAGTTTTTCCTGATTTATTTTCTGCTTTATTAGTTTAAATTGTCATATTAACTTATTTTCTAGAGTAGCTTTATATTCCTAGTTACGATACTTAGTTTAAAGTTTAACTTAGACAGAGATTTCGTAGATATTACTTAGTATCGGTAACGGTATCAAATCCACGTGTCACAAACCAAATTTTTTTTTTAACCAAATTTAGTCGATTTATTAACCAACTGTTATATCAAATTATCATCTATAAGTAGATTATAGACCTAGTCAGGATCCTTAGTTTATTCTAAATTGAGATAGCGAGATTTGGAAGCTAATCAATACTTACGAGTCCGTAGAAATACCGTTCGTGAATTCCCGCCATTTTTACACGATAGCATAAGCTTAGTGTCGTATAGTGCATAATATAATATTGTCAATTAATCAGTAAATCTATTAATCTTGATAAACTTTATTGTCAATTAAATTGTACTTTTAACTCTATATATATATATATATATAACGACTTAATCGTAACAAATAATTAATACATAACTATAGTGGTACACGTGATACGGAAGTTGTATAAAGGGAACTCGTAGAAAACACTAGATACCGAAAAAAAAATATATATAACATAACTGTTTTGGGATATAACTTAAGGATTTAATTTTTGTTTTGAATTTTATTGAATTAAATCGGAATCATGACTCTGACCAGAGCAGCAAAGCAAAAGGCTCAAGCTAATGGGAGTGCTGTGGTTCAGGGGAGAACTGAGGGGGGCAGTTGCCCTCTGAATCACAGTCTATTAAAATGCACTGTTTGCTTGATGTTTGCGGAGCAGTCGGGTACGGGACATGATACTGCCAAGGGGGATGTCTTTGTGTGTGCACGATGTAAGGAGTGCAAGGAAATCAGGCGGCAACTCAGCGTTGTTATGGGCCTTTATGAGAGCTTGAAGGACAGGGTGGATGCCCTCGAAGGAAATAAATTGAGGGGCCCATCAAGCTCTCAGCTGCCCACATCAACGCCAGAGCTTGCACTTGGTCATCAGGCAACACAGAAGCAGCCCCCTAGGCAGAATGCGCTGGTCCCACAGGAACTAGTAGTTGTTGGTGACTCTATTGTCAGGGAAACGGGGAACATACTTTGTAAAAAGGATAGGTGGAATAGGACCAGGGTATGTCTGCCAGGGGCAAAGGTTGATGACGTTGTAGAGCGGATATCATCTTTTAAGGGCACAAAAGGTGATATAGTTGTACACGTTGGCACTAATGATATTAAGAGTAGGAGACCGGCGGAATTACTTAGCAAGTACAGGTCACTGTTGAAAAAAAGCCGTGAATTAGGGTTGAACTTGAAAGTGTCTGCAATTCTGCCCAGACACGATAGGAGGGAGTATATGATGAGAGCCTTGTCGATCAATTCGGCCCTGGAGGGATTGTGCAAGGCTCAAGGGGTAGAATTTTTTTCAGCCTGGACTGTACTTGTTAACAGGAGAGATTGCTTCTACAGGGATGGGATACACTTAAATAGAAAGGGTGCAAGAATTTTTGCTGATGCTGTCGAGGCAGTGTTAGGTGGGTCGGAAAACTGCTAGTTGGGGGGGATACAAGGACTAATAGATTAACAGTAGCCACTGGCAGAGGTGGAAGTGATTCTTGCACTGCTTCTATTGAAATGAGCAGAAGTCTGAAAAACAAGATGCAGGATATTTCGGAGACTGCTGGTAGTCATTGCGGTACAAGTAAACACATGGGTTGTGTTAGGGTAGCTAAGAATAGAAACAGGTGCATGTATACCTGCGTGTACACCAATGCTAGGAGTTTGGTAAATAAATTTGATGAATTTGAGGTATTGCTCAAAACATCAAAGGCAGATATTGTTGGGATATCAGAGACGTGGTGTCACACAGATATAAGTAATGCGGAACTGGAATTTGGGGAATACAATGTGTATAGAAAGGATAGACAGGACAGGAGGGGAGGAGGGGTTATGCTATTAATTAAGAAACACATAAAGTCCAAGGAAGTGAAGCCAGTCGACATCGATGGACAGGGCAGTGTCGAGTCAGTTTGGTGCGACATAAGCATAGGGAAATCAAAATTGAGAGTAGGAGTGTGCTATAGGCCTAATGACTCTGATGAGTATAATAAGATATTGTACAGGGAAATAGAGTGGGCCAGTAAATCTGAGAGTCTTATAATGGGGGACTTTAATTTCCCAGATATTGACTGGAATTTGTGGGTTGGTCACTCGCACACTAGCAAGGCTTTTGTGGATTTATTGGATGATTGTTTTCTACATCAGCATGTTCGTGAGGCAACAAGAGGGAGCAATACTCTTGATCTGATTATCAGTAGTGATTCTTCATGCATTAAGAACCTGCAGATAAATGAACCACTAGGTGGCAGTGATCACAGTGTGTTGAAGTGGGATTTACTCAAGGAGGTAACTACCATCAGAGGTAAAGGGAAGGGTTTTTGTTTTCGTAAAGGCGACTACGATGGTCTGAGACAGTATTTAAATTCTATACAGTGGGACCAACTGATGATGTTACCAACAGCAAACTCAAAATGGGAAGCATTCAAGGAACTAATCTTGGAGGCTACCAGGCTTTACATACCAACTAAGAAATATTGTTCGAGGTTTAGGCCTAAATGGTTGTCAGATGAACTAATGAGACATGTGGCAGAGAAGAAAAATGCATGGGATACTTACAAATTAATGGGTGACATGGAAGCCTATGATAGATATAAGTTGGTCTGTAACCAAGTCACAAAGGAGATTAGGCAGGCAAAGGCAGACTATGAAAAATCCTTGGCAAAGGATGCAAAGAAAAACAGAAAAGAGTTTTTTACATACTTGAACTCGAAAAGGAAAGGGATGAATCAGATTGGTCCACTGGATATTGATGGTTCAACAGTTGAGGATCCTGCTCAGGTGGCTAACAATCTAAACGAGTATTTTGCATCTACATTCACGCATGAGGAGTTATTCAGGAAGGAGAATGATGTAGGTAAAGTAAACATTGGCAGTGAGCTGGATGATTTTGTAATAACTGAGAGGAAAGTGGAGGAGAGATTGTTGAGGATAAACATAAAAAAGGCACCTGGGGTGGATGGGATCTATCCAGTTATATTAAAGGAGGCAGCAAAGGAAGTATGCAAACCCCTAGCCATAATTATGAGAGCTTCTTTGGACTCAGGGGAGGTGCCCATAGACTGGAGATGTGCAAATGTAACCCCAATTCACAAAGGAGGATCAAAGGCTGACACAAGTAATTATAGACCTGTTAGTTTAACTTCTGTTCCAGGTAAATTAATGGAGGCACTGGTTAAAGAAGCACTGCAGGATCATCTAGACAAGAATTCAGTTATAGCTCAGACGCAGCATGGTTTTGTTAAGGGCAGGTCTTGCCTGACCAATTTGATTGGATACTATGATGTAGTCACAAAAGAACTGGATGCAGGGAATAACTTTGATATTATATATTTGGATCTTAGAAAGGCTTTTGATACTGTTGCACATGGAAGACTGCTGCACAAATTGGAGCAGTGTGGCATTGGAGGCAAATTGCTGCTATGGATAAGGGGATGGTTGATTGGCAGAAGACAGAGAGTGGTAATCAATGGACACTGCTCAACGTGGACTAATGTTATTAGTGGAGTTCCTCAAGGTTCAGTGTTGGGTCCGTTGTTGTTTTCGGTGTTTATGAATGATATTGATGATGGGATATCAAGTTTAATGTCCAAGTTTGCAGATGATACAAAGGTTGGCAGGGTCGTTAAGGACAATACTGACGCTATGCTGCTGCAACAGGATCTGGAAAGGTTGAACAGATGGGCTGAGAGGTGGCAAATGAGGTTTAACATCGACAAATGTAAAGTGCTGCATATGGGAAACAGTAACCCCAGAGCAACGTATCAACTCTGCGGTACTACACTGACAGTGGTGGAGAATGAAAAGGACCTGGGGGTAATTGTGCAGGCAGATATGAAGTTCTCTGAGCAGTGCAGACGAGCTGCAAGAGTAGCGCATGGTGTCTTGTCAATGATATACAGGAATTTTTCTAGCAGGGATAAGGAGGTGATTATTCCCTTGTATAAGGCAATGGTAAGGCCACATCTTGAGTACTGTATACAGGTCTGGAGGCCTCATTTCAAGAAGGATGTAGAGCTGCTGGAACGGGTACAGAGAAGGGCAACAAGATTAGTAAATGGAACAAAGGGTTGCTCTTACGAAGAAAGGCTTAAGTTTTGCAAATTACAGAGTCTGGAGACTAGGCACCGGCGAGGTGATCTGATAGAGGTGTATAAGGCTTTGAATGGTTTGAGCATGCTCAATGCCAATGGGATTCTTCATCTTTCTCAGAATAATCACCTCAGAGGGCATAAATTCAAATTGAGGAAGGACGGATGTCGGATAGATGTGCGGAAATTTGCCTTTGGCCAGCGGGTGGTTGGTTGGTGGAACCGACTTCCATCACTTGTTGTTGAAGTTGATAGCCTAAACAAATTTAAAGCTCAACTGGACAGGTATTTCGAACGAACGGAGGGGTGAAATGGGAGTGGTGTGTTTTTTTTTTTTTTTTTTTTTTTGGCTGATGCTGAATAAGCTTGCTTTCTTGCATCATATGCCTCTGCTAATGCTAATGCTAATGCTAAAACATTTGTAGAATAGATGCGCTGAAATTTTCCTTTAGCAAGTGGATGATTGATTGTTGGAATAAACTTCATCAGTTGTTGTGGAAGTTAACAGCTTAAATAAATTCAAGGAAGAATTGGACAAACTTTTAGGGCGAATGGATGGGTGAAATGAAGAAATTTTTTTTCGGCCGATGCTGTATAAGCTTGTTTTCTTGGATCATATGCCTATGCTAATGATAACAATAAGTTAGGGGAAAAAAAGAAAGTAAAAAATTGGGGTTGGTTGTGTACAGGAACACAACCGCAATCATTTAAGGTGTGAATCTGTCTTTGTGTTATGAGAGGAAGGGTAAGATGTAAATAAATAAAGTCTTGGTGGTTATAAGTGAAGTATAATTTTATTTATTAAAGGCTGATGTATATGGCATAGTATTTACATCGACGTTTCTTACAAAGGTTACAAATGTTGCCCAGAGAAGTGGGTGATGTAGAAATTACTTCAAATTGAACTCACATTGAACTTTTGAATTTCCTTGTGTGATTTCAGATAGTTATGCTAATACAGTGGACCCCTGCTTTATGACTGGTTCACTGTACAATCACTTTGCAATGGACTCTCCATAATAAAATACCATTCAATATGTGATATGTAGTAAGCTCCGGTCATTGTGAATTGAATTTTAAGTCTATTAAACACTGATTCTAAAAAGCAAAACTAGGAGGAATAGTATGCACAGGCTATAATAAAATTGATAAGAATATACAGTAAAGATATAAAGCACAAATTTACACTTCGTTACCTTACCAATTAACAAAATTAAATGATATGTGAAAGCCAGAGAATATTTTCCACATTTATTTTAGCAAAATTTGTTAGCAAAATAAAAATAAATTTACACTTATGCACATCACTCAATTAATACATATTGTAATATGTACAGTACATATTATTTGATATTTCTGTTCAATGACTTTTTTTTTTTTTTTGTTATTAAACTTAAAACAGCAAAATAGATAAGCAATTAATAACAAAGAACACGGCACGCACAAATTTTAACTAACATGATACGTGCAAGTGAGATACAGAGTAACAGTTTACAAAGCTTAAAAAATAGGAATGAAGAGAAGATTCTGGAAATTTGTTTTTTATATGATTGAAGATTTCAGTGAAAAGGAAACACATTTCACCCTCATAACATAAAAACTCACAGAATTCCAGCTATTGGTATTATCCCAAATGCAATAAAATCAAATTTACCACCCATTTGTATAGATTGCACTTACAGAAAAGCCCAATAAACCAGAGACTGCAAATGGTTTTTATTGTTTTATGGTAGTGACCTCCAGAAATATGCTTTAAAAAAATAACAAGTCGTTTAAAATTGATTCATATAATCAAACATATGATAATGATGAAAGTGTAGTGCATGATTTGAATTGGTTTTTTGAAATTTGATTCTATAAAAAGCAGGTGATTCTACTAATCAGTAATCATGTTAACTGGTGCATGCTTATTAAACTTTAAAGTTGTTTCTAATCCATAATTACTACTATCATTTTAAACAAAATGATATTTCGGTACTGCATACAGGTGTGAAGGCCTCATTTTAGGAAGAATGTAGACTTGCTTGAGTGAGTACACGGAAGGGCAACAAGATTGGTGAGGGGAACAAAGGGGTCCTCATACCAAGAAAGGCTTAAATTCTGAAAATTTCAGAGTCGGGAAAAGAGGCACCTGCAAGGTGACCTGATTGAGGTGTATAAGGCCTTGAATGGTTTGAGCAAGCTCAATGCTGATGGAATTCTTGCTCAGATTCTGCACCTGAGAGGGCATAAATTCAAATTGACAAAAGACAGACAGATATGCAGAAATTTGCCTTTAGCCATTGGGTAGTTGATTGCTGAAACAAATTTCCATCTGTTGTTGTGGAAGTTGATAGCTTAAATAAATTCAAAGAGAACTGGACAAATGTTTAGAGAGAATAGATGTGTGAAATGGGTTTTTTTGTGGCTGATGCTGTAAAAGCTTGCTTTCTAGCATCACATACCTCCTCTACTGCTACTACTATAGCACTGCCAGCAGTTGCACTTTCCTTTGATCCTTTTCCCTTCACCATTGTAATAAGTAAATAGGAATGAAGAGAAGATTCTGAAAATTTATTTGTTTTTTTATATGATTGAAGATTTCAATCATATAAGAAGTGGGTGTTTGTTATTTGTGCTTTTCCTATATCTGTTTTCTTTTGTGGTTGGTTTCTTGTGTCTTTTCAGTGATATTTGACATTTTTTGTCCTTGGCAGTTATCAAGATGCTAGTCTAAATTTATTATTTATTGGCTTTTAATTTTGGTTATTTTTGCCCTTTATCTAATATTTTTATAAAAATTTTTTACATATATTCCTACCACTTTTCTTCTATTTTCTCTTCTGTCTTCATTGTTTATTTATTTGTTTCTTCACTCTTTTTCCTCTTTCCATTTCTCTAATTTATATTTCTTTTATATTTTACACATGTTGGATATTGCTCTCTGGAGCCACTTATGCTCATGGTTATCTATTCTTTTTTCCTTCTTTCTTTTCTTAATGTTTTATTACATATATATACAGTGGTGGACAAAAAAGCTGTATCACTTGTAAATTTTGCAAATACAGTAGGCCCTCTATTTAACAGACTAATTGGGGGAAGTGGTGTCTGCTATTGCCGAAGTTCCATTAAATCGAATGTATTTTAAAAACATATACAGTATTTATAACAAACTTACAATGTACAGGATGTATTAAAATGTTATTATAATGTATAAGTATGAATAAAATATTATAATGCATGTTGAGTAATTTATACATGCCACTAAAACATCTGTTAAAAATATAAATTTACGACAGGAAACAAGGTTTATTTTAATTAAACACATCAAAAACAACATAGTGTAACTAATGGAGTGTTTCCACCACTTTTATTTATTTTTTTTCTTAAAGCCCACAGTTGTTTCAAAGTGAACATTAGTTTTTTCATTTAAATCCAATTTAGAGGGGAAAAAATACATTAAAATTCTTAAACTCATTGAATAAAAAACATACCAAAAAACGTTAAAAAAAGATACATAATATTCAATATTAATATTAACTTAATTGAAAGAATCGTAATATTCAGAGTCAGAAGCAACTGTCATATGGAGGAAGAGGTGTTAATTCCTTGCTGGTAGAGGGTTCTGGTGAAACAGGTCCAGTTGATGAAGTGGTCTTGAAGAAATCATCAAGCTTCAGTTGCCTTACACCTTGGTGCTGCTTCCTTATTACTGTAGATCAAAATTCTCTAAAATGTTCATAATAAGTTTGCTGATGCTATCGAGGCAGTGTTGGGTGGGTCGGAAAACTGCTAGATTGGGGGGATACAAGGATTATAGATTAACAGTAGCCACTGGCAGAGGTGAAAGTGATTCTTGCACTGCGTCTATTGGAATGAGCTGCAGCCTGGAAAATAAGATGCAGGATATTTCAGAGACTGCTGGGAATCATTGGGGTACAAGTAAACACATGGGTTGTGTTAGGGTAGCTAAGAAAAAGAACAGGTGCATGTATACTTGCGTGTACACCAATGCTAGGAGTTTAGTAAATAAATTTGATGAATTTGAGGTATTGCTCAAAACATCAAAGGCAGATATTGTGGGGATTTCAGAGACATGGTGTCACACAGATATAAGGAATGCAGAACTGGAATTTGGGGAGTACAAGTCTACAGAAGAGGTAGACAGGATAGGAAGGGAGGAGGCGTTATGCTATTAGTTAAGAAATACATAAAATCCAAGGAAGTGAAGCCAGTCGACATTGCTGGACAGTGCAGTGTCGAGTCAGTTTGGTGTGACATAAGCATTGGGAGATCAAAATTGAGAGTAGGAGTGTGCTATAGGCCTAATGACTCTGAGGAGTATAATAAGAAATTGTACAGGGAAATAGTGGGCCAGTAAATCAGAGAGCCTTCTTATAATGGGGGATTTTAATTTCCCAGCTATTGACTGGAATTTGGGGGCTGGTCACTCACACACTAGCAAGGCTTTTGTGGATTTAATGGATGATTGTTTTCTACATCAGCATGTTCGGGAGGCAACTAGAGGGAGTAATATGATTTGATTATTAGTAGTGATGATTCATGCATTAAGAATCTGCAGATAAAGGAACCACTAGGTGGCAGTGATCACAGTGTGCTGAAGTGGGATTTACTCAAAGAGATAACTACCATCAAGGGTAAAGGAAAGGGTTTTTGCTTTCGTAAAGGTGACTAAGGTGGTCTGAGACAGTATTTAAATTCTATATGGTGGAAACAACTGATGATGTTACCAACAGGAAATTCAAAATGGGAAGCATTCAAAGAACTTATCTTGGAAGCTACTAGGCTTTACATACCAACTAAGAAATATTGTTCAAGGTTTAGGCCTAAATGGATGTCAGATGAACTAATGAGGCATATGGCAGAGAAGAAAAATGCATGGGATACATACAAATTAACACGTGACACAGAAGCCTATTATAGATACAAGTTGATCTGTAACCAAGTTACAAAGGAGGTTAGGCAGGTGAAGGCAGATTACGAGAAATCTTTGGCAAGGGATGCAAAGAAAAACAGCAAAGAGTTCTTTACTTTGTAAACTCTAGAAGGAAGGGGATGAATCAGATTGGTCCACTTGATATCGATGGGTCAACTGTTGATGATCCTGCTCAGGTAGCTAACAAACTAAATGAATATTTTGCATCGACATTCACACATGAGGAGTTATTCAGCGAGGGGAATGCCGGAGGAGAATGCTGGCAATAAGCTAGAGAATCTTGTAATAACTGAGGGTAAAGTGGAGGAGAAATTGTTGAAGATAAATACAAGAAAGGCACCTGGGGTGGATGGGATCTAACCAATTATATTAAAGGAGGCAGCAAAGGAAGTAAGCAAGCCCTTAGCCATAATTATGAGAGCTCCCTTGGACTCAGGGGAAGTACCCATGGACTGGAGATGTGCAAATGTGACCCCAATTCACAAAGGAGGATCAAAGGGCAACAACAAGTAATTATAGGCCTGTTAGTTTAACTTTTGTTCCAGGAAAATTAATGGAGGCAGTGGTTAAAGAAGAATGCAGGATCATCTAGACAAGACTTCAGTTATAGCTCGGACACAGCATGGTTTTGTTAAGGGGAAGTCTTGCCTGACCAATTTGATTGGATACTATGATGCAGTCACAAAAGAACTGGATGCAGAGAATATCTTTGATATTATCTTAGAAAGGCTTTTGATACTGTTGCACATGGAAGACTGCTGCACAAATTGGAGCAGTGTGGCACTGGAGGCAAATTGCTGCTATGGATAAAGGGGTGGTTGAGGGGGAGAAGACAGAGAGTGGTAATCAATGGACACTGCTTATCGTGGACTAATGTTATTAGTGGAGTCCCTCAGGGCTCAGTATTGGGTCCATTATTGTTTTCTGTATTTATAAATGATATTGATGATGGTATCAAGCTTAATGTCCAAGTTTGCAGACGATACAAAGGTTGGCAGGGTTGTCAAGGACACTACTGACACTATGCTGCTGCAACAGGATCTGGAAAGATTGAGCAGATGGGCTGAGAGGTGGCAAATGAAGTTTAACATTGACAAATGTAAAGTACTACACATGGGAAACAGCAACCCCAGAGCAACGTATCAACTCTGTGGTACTACACTGACAGTGGTAGAGAATGAAAGGGACCTGGGGGTGGTTGTGGAGGCAGATATGAAGTTCTCTGAGCAGTGCAGATGGGCTGCAAGAGTAGCTCATGGTGTATTGTCAATGATATATAGGAATTTTTCTAGCAGGGATAAGGAGGTGATTATTCCCTTGTATAAGGCAGTGGTCAAGCCACACCTAGAGTACTGTACAGGCCTGGAGGCCTCATTTCAAGAAGGATGTAGAGCTGCTGGAATGAGTACAGAGAAGGGCAACAAGATTAGTGAATGGAACAAAGGGGTGCTCTTACGAAGAAAGGCTTAAGTTTTGCGAATTACAGTGTCTGGAGACTAGGCACCAGCGAGGTAATCTGATAGAGGTGTACAAAGCCTTGGTTTGAGCATGCTCAATGCTGATGGGATTCTTCCTCTTGCTCAGAATAATCACCTGAGAGGGCATAAATTCAAATTGAGGAAAGACAGATGTAGGATAGATGTGCGGAAATTTGCCTTTAGCCAGCGGGTGGTTGGTGGGTGGAACCGACTTCCATCCCTTGTCGTGGAAGTTGATAGCCTAAATAAGTTTAAGGCTCGGCTGGACAGGTATTTCGAACGAACAGAGGGGTGATGTGGAAGTGGTTATTTTTTATTTATTTATTTTACTTTAATTTTTTTGGCTGATGCTGCATAAGCTTGCTTTCTTGCATCAAATGCCTCTACTGATGCTAATGCTAAAGACAGGAATGATGGTATGCTATTTAGAAAACATAGGCACATCTACCTAACTTTTCTAAATACTGTGGCATAACTAAAATAATATTCAATTGCCATTTCTCAGGACATCAGATGAGAAATAGCAATTGAATATTAACAACGAAAAATACAAAGTACTGCATATGGGTAGCAGTAATCCCACAGTAATGTAACAACTGTGTGGTACTACACTCAGGGTAGTAGAAAATGACAAAGATCTAGGAGTAATGCAGTCAGATATGAAGTACTCTGAGAAGTGCAGGACAGGCTGCCTGGCCAGTTCATGGGTTTTGTCAATAATATACAGGTATTTTGTTAGAGGGATAAGAAAGTGATTAACTCATTGTATAAGGCATTGGTCAGGCCACATCTTGAATACTGCATACGGGTCTCGAAGCCTCATTTTAGGAAGGAAACAGAACTCTTGGAGAGTAGGAATGGGTATAGAGAAGGGCAACAAGATTCATGAGTGGAATAAAGGGTGCTCATACCATGAAAGGCTTCAGGTCTGCAAACTTCAGCATCTGGAGAGTAGGAATCTGTGATGTGATCTGATTGAGGTGTATAAGTAGGCTGACCATACATCCCGTTTTTTTTGCTATGTGCTGGCCATCCCATCGTGTTAGTAAAAAAATCATTTTGTCCCATTTTTTTAAAAAACTTTAAAATTGCTTAAATATTGGCGCAACGCAACCTATAATCGTTATTATATCATAGGCTGGATGCCATTTTGTGTGGTAGTAATTTGTGTAACCATCGATACACAAATTACTCGATAATTCGCATCGATAATTCCATCTGCCAGTGGTTACCGCCACGACTGTAATAGACTGACAATTTTTGTCATAAGCCTTTAACATCAGTTCAACAATGTGTTGCGTGTATGTAGTCGGCATTTGTTTTGTCAGTTATTGCATACACACACTTGCAAGTTTTTATTTTATAATTTTAAAAGTTTTAAGTCTGAAAATTTAAAATGTTAAAAAAGAGAAATTGCACATTTAACAAAGACCTTCAAAAAGAATTAAAATTTATTAAACTGGACAATTGGTATAGTGATAAAACAAAAGCGGTTTGTTTTCTGTTGCTCATGGAGGTAGGAGTGACATTAACCAACATCTACATAGCCAGGAACATGAAGATGCTGAGAAAACTTTGAATTCAGTTCAAAGCATCAGTTTGTTCATCATAAGATGTGATAACATCGCAGCATGAGAAGCTGTTGTTTCCTATCATACCATACATCACAATGAGAGTTTTCGTATACATGACTGCTTGTCAAAATTGACTGATTGATTTAAGAATCCTTGGTGCATGAACTACTGTGGCTAAAATGCACCTGGAAGGTTTTATACAACAGTTTTGTTCTTATTCATATTTAGTAGTAGTGGCATGTGATGCAAGAAAGCAAGAGTATGAGCTTATGCAGCATCGGCCAGAGAAAAAAAAAAAAAAATTACACCATTCCCTCCAAATACCTGTCCCATTCCTCCTTAAATTTATTTAACCTATCAACTTCCACAACGACAGATGGAAGTTTGTTCCAGCAATTAAACACCCGCTGGCTAAAGGCAAATTTCTGCACATCTATTCCAAGTATGTCTTTTCTTAATTTGAATTTATGCCCCCTTAGGTTCGTAATCTGAACAAATAGAAGGATCTCATCAGAATTCAGCGTGCTAACCCATTCAAGGCCTTATACACCTCAATCAGATCACCACGCAGGTGCCTAGTCTCCGGCCACTGCAATTTGCGGAACTTAAGCCTCTCTTGGTAAGAGGATCCCTTCCCCTCACCAATCTTGTTGCTCTTCTCTGTGCATGCTGAAGCCAATCTACATCCTTCCTAAAATGAGGCCACCAGACCTGTATGCAGTACTCAAGGCGTGGCCTGACCATTGCCTTATACAGAGAGACAATCACCTCCTTTTCCCTGCTAGCAAAATTCCTATATATCATTGACAAAACCCCATGACCTGCCCTGGCAGCCTGTCTGTATTGCCCAGAAAACTTCATATTTGACTGCACAATTACTCCCAGGTCTTTTTCATTTTCTACCAACTTAAGTGTAGTACCACACAGTTGGTATGTTTCTCTGGGGTTACTTTTACCCATATGCAGTACTTTGCATTTGTCAAGGTTAAACTTCAGTTGCCACTTCTTAGCCCATCTGCCCAAATTATCTAGATCCTGTTGCAGTAGCACACTGCCATTACTCTCATTAACAACCCTGCCAACCTTTGTATCATCTGCAAACTTCGACACTAAGCCTGATATACCTTCATCAATATCACTGATAAATATACAAAACAACAGAGGACCCAACACCGAACCCTGTCGGACTCCACTAATAACATTAGTCTACGAAGAGCAGCACCCATTGATTACCACCCTCTGTCTTCTCTCACTCAACCATCCCTTTATCCATTGTAGCAACTTACCATTAATACCATTTCTGCTCCAATTTGTACAATAGTCTTTCATGCGCAACAGTGTCAAAAGCTTTAAGGAATTAAGGCTCAGCTGGACAGGTATTTTGAACGAACAGAGGGGTGAAGTGGAAGTGGGTTTTTTTTTTTTTTTTGGCTGATGCTGCGTAAGCTTGCTTTCTTGCATCAAATGCCTCTACTAATGCTAATGCTAATGGTATACTTAGAAGGTTACATCAACTAGGCCTTAAAGGATCTCTACATATGTGGTTTCCTTAAGAATCAGACATTCCAAGTTCGAATGAAATACACTTTCCAAATACACTGTGCACTCCGATTAGCCCTTGGAGCTTTCCGTACTTCGCCTGTCAAGAAGAAGGGGTCCCCCAAAGATCTGTACTTAAGTGCCACACTTTTTGCAGTCCACTTCAGCAGAATAATAGAACAAATCCCAAAAAACATCTTTACAAATGTTTATGCATTTCTTATCAAGCACAGCATATGAGGACAATAGAACGACAATTACAAGTAGGCATAAACATAGTCATAAAATTGACAGAAAGAAGTGGATGTAGAATTTCGGTACAAAAGACATTCTGCAGATAAAGGAATCTCTGTCCTCACCCTGAACTCAGGCTGAAAGAACAGATCATCCCAGTTAAAAGTAGTGTCTATTACTTGGGACTTGTTTTTGACAAAAAATTGACTTTTCTAGAGCATATAAGTCACACAAGAGTCCACTGTCTGAAGAAAGTGAATATCTTAAAGGTCCTATCCGCTATATCCTGGGGAGTAGACGGGACAATACTACTACTACTACTACTACGTTTACATTGCCTACTCATTCAGTCTAAACTAGACTATGGTGCCCCAGTCTATGACTCGGCAAGACCGAGTGCCCTGTGATTGCTCTACCGAGTACATCACTGTGCACTCCGATTAGCCCTTTGAGCTTTCCGTACCTCGCCTGTGCAGAGTCTGTACACTGAGGCCCAAGAACCTCCTTTGCAAATCAGAAGACAAAATCAGTTACTTTCGTATGCAGCTAAAATAAAATTCTTACCAGGTCACCCCTACAGAAAACTCTTTTTACATCTGAATGGGAACATCAATATCAACAACAACAACAACAAAGAATCAAACATGCAAGCGTGAGATTAAAAAACCTTCTTCTCAGTAGAGAACTTAACCTGGATAATATAACGCCACTGACGAAGCAGTCTACATCACCAGGGATAATCAGACAGCCTTCATGCTACTTCTCCTTCCACTTTTGGAGCAAATAAACCCTCTCTCATATAAACTATCAACAGCTGCATGCTGCTTATAAGACACAATTTTCAGATCATTGCTTTCTGTATACAGATGGATCCAAAACGAATCTCATGTGAGAGCGGCAGTTTACTTTTCTGACATGGCCCAAAAGACTGCAACATTTATACTGCAGAACTACTAGTCATTATGTTAGCACTAAACCAAATCGACCATTCAAGTTCCCAAAACAGCATAATTTTCACTGACTCCCTTAGTTCCATGATGGTGATACAAAATATCGATTCTAACAAACATCCAATACAACAGCAAATTCAATACAAAGTATCAAAACTCCTTGAACAACGTCATAACATTAGATTTTGCTGGCTCCCAAGTCATGTCGGAATACATGGTTACAGGCAAGCAGAGAGAGCTGCTAAAGAAGCCAACATTTCTGCATCAGAATATATCTCTTTCTCAGACTACAAACAAGTTATTCATCACAGTGAGATACATCATTGGCAATAGCAATGGCAAGTACTAACCAATAACAACTTGCATCAGATTAAAAGTTTATTCCAACCATGGAAATCTAACATACAGCAAAATGGACATGATGAAGTGATACTTACAAAGTTAAGAATAGGACACATGCATTTCAGCCACTCTCATCTTTTGCGAGGAGAGGATCCTCCTCTTTTTTTTTTTTTTTTTTTTTTTTTTGTGAACCCCAAACACGAGAGGTATTAGAACCTATAGCACTTAGTACCGTGCTTGGGTTGGAGGTTGAGAAGACGAAAGAAGATATTTGTTGACATTGGACTTGAACTTCTGAAGATTGTAATTTTCAGGAAATATGTATGAAGGAAGGTTGTTCCAGAAAACGGCAGTTGAATGAATAAATGAGGAAGATGAAAAGTTGGTTCTGTGAGTTTGAAGTTGGACAGTAAATGGATGTTGGCTGGTGGCGGCACGTGTTCGGACTGTTTTGAAAGAGAGAGCAGGAATTATGGAACCCAATTCAGAAGAACAGTGCCCATGGAAGTATCTGTAGAAGAGGCATGCAGCAGAAACAGTGCGTCTATGAGAAAGCGAGTGGAGAGACTCTGTTAGAGATGAATCATTAATTAACCTAACTGCCCTCTTCTGAATGGAATCAAGAAGCCTGAAGGAGGTTTTGGGGGCACCACCCCAGATGTGGGAACAATATTCCATGGCAGGGCGGATTTGCGATTTATACATAGTGATCAGCTGTTTGGAAGAAAAGTAACGCCGAGAGCGAAAGAGAAAACCAACTTTTTTAGATGCGGAGGAAGCAATATTTGTAATGTGCTTGTGCCAATAGAGATTAGAAGTCAGGGTAATCCCCAAAAGAGATATATCATTTTGCCTAGAAATCGGAGTGTCACTAAAGATAAGCATAGGAGCAGAAGAATCATTTTTGCGAGATATAAGACAAGACTGAGTTTTAGAAGGGTTGAAATCAACTAAGTTGTCTTTGCCCCACTGGAGAATTAACTGAAGATCGGCATTTAAGGAATTGGTAGCAGATTTTCGAGAAGTTGAAGCTGATTGAGCAGAACAAGGTTTCTCAAAATGGAAAGTTGAATGCAATGTGCTATCATCGGCAAAACTATGGATAGGATTTCCAGTGAACGGAAGAAGGTCATTGATATACAAAAGGAATAGAGTGGGGGAAAGAACTGAACCTTGGGGGACACCGGCATTAGTGGAGAAGTTAGAAGACAGAGAGCCATCTACCATCACCCTCAGTGAGCGATCAGAGAGAAAACTGGATAACCAATTATTAAAATCAGTTGGCAAACCATAAGATGGAAGCTTGTTTAGAAGACCTTTATGCCAAACACGATCAAAAGCCTTTGAGATGTCAAGAGCAACTGCATGTGTTTCACCGAACCTTTCCATTGAATTAGTCCATAAATGGGTAACATAAGCCAGAATATCAACAGTGGATCGACACTGACGGAATCCATACTGGCGATCGTTGATTAGGCGGAAGGTTTCTAGGTAGTTTAAGAGTTGGCGGTTAATTGATTTCTCTATTACTTCAGAAATGAGTAGAAGTAATTGCAATGGGACGATAACTGGATGGGAGGGATTTGTCACCCTTTTTGGGAACTGGCTGGATATAAGCAAATTTCCAAGCAGAAGGAAAAACACCTTTGGCATAAGAAAGTGAATAAAGGCGGCAAAGAATAGGAGTAAGTTCAGGAGCACAGGTTTTGAGAACAAGTGGAGAAATACCATCAGGACCTGGAGCTTTCTTAGCATCAAGATTCATCAAAATCCTTCTGATATCCTTTTGACGGAAGACCACAGGAGGCATTGAATGGAGCATGTTGGGAATGGTGGGAGGGGTTTTACCAAGATCATTAATACATGAGCTGGAAGAAAAATGGGATGCTAGCAGGTCAGCTTTTTCCTTGGCTGAAGTGGCAACAGAACCATCTGGTTTGTACAGAGGTGGGAGCAAAGATGGGCAAAAGTTGCGGCCAATAGCTTTGGCAAGAGACCAGAATGCTCGGCTACCACTGGGGCAAGAAGCAAGTTTTCTTCTCTTAGCCTGTTCAAAATCTAGTTTGGACTGATTAATAACTGCTTTACAATTGTTGCGAGCTTTGGTGTAGGCAGAAAATGAAACTGAAGAATTAGAAACAAGCCAATTATGATATGCAACATTCTTCTCTTGGACAGCCTTAGCACATTTATTGGAAAACCAAGGTTTAGATAAAGGACGAGATTTTAAAGTGGAGTGTGGGATAAAGGATTCCATTCCTGCAAGAATAATTTCACTGACACGATCTGAGCAAACGTTGACATCAGAAGTTTTGAAACAGTAATCCGACCAAGGAAAGGAAGAAAAGAAGCCTCGCAAGTCATCCCATTTTGCATTCTTGTAATGCCAAACAACACGAGATTGGGAATAGCCATGAGATAAATGTTCCATTGGAGAAGAGACAATCACCAAGTTGTGATCTGAAGTGCCTAAAGGACCTCTCACTTCGACCGTGTACTTAGAAGGGTTGTTTGTGAGAAAAAGATCAAGCGTATTGGCTGTATGATTAGGATTGTCCGGTATTCTTGTAGGTAAATGAACAATCTGTGCTAGGTCATTAGTAATTGCAAAAGCCTCAGCATCTCGACCTGCTGAGTTGGTGTGACTAGAAAACGGAAGCCAGCTGGAGTTGTGAACATTAAAATCACCAAGGAAATTACCTCACTGTTAGGAAAGTTGGACTGGAGAAAGTCAAGTTGCAAAGAGAGGAAGTCAAAGAGCTCCAAGTGATTAGTGGAGTTGGGAGAATGGTTGAGACAACAGATGAATTTGACACAATGAGGTAGAGAGATTTTAAGCCAGAAAAGATCAAAGAGAGGAGATTCCAAATTGCCAAGTCTCTGACAGGGAATATCAGAGCGGACATATGCACAAGTACCACCTTTGAGGCGAAAGGAATCATACAGTGAATATTTGGGCATTTGAGATGAGCAGTAGATGAATCAACCGATAACTGAGATTCTGTCAGAAAAAGTACATGGGGTTTGGCAGACTGTAAGTGGAAATGGACATCGTTGAGATTAGAATTGAGACCACGTATATTTGTGAAATGAATTAGGAAGTCCTTGGGAGGTTTAGATCTTTTCGCAGATAAGCTTGCTCTATTAGTTTGACAATTCATAGTGTATTCAATAGTAAGAAAAAGTGGGTGGGACATGCTGTATGAAGTAATTAAATTTTTGGATATGGCGTACACGTGGTAAGAATATATCCTTGACATAACGTGGCCTCGACAATGCTCCCCACATACACACTACTCGGACTCCCTCCAGTCACTATTTGACAGAATAGAGGTAGTAAGATTATACACTAGCTGATCCGGAAGCCTCCTAGAGAGTTACCAATAGGTTCGGTCCGGTGTACTAACTAGCGGCCGTCCTGCGAACACCGTTTTAGAGCTGTACCCTCGAAATGTAAGGAATATTGGATCTCGCCATGACGTTCATCATAACCTCAAAAGTCATCAATCATACTGCATAATGGAACAGATAGGGAAGGGTTGACCGGAACTTAGCTCTAGAGACTAAACATGGGATCCACCACTTCAAGCCTCCAAAAGCAAAGTGGTGGTATTTCACCAGTTGATGAGAGTCATCTACCACTTAGTACTGCCTGGTAACATAGTGGGGTGGCATTCCTCCATGTGGTGTGGGCGCCACACCTCGACCCCTGCTTATGTTGGTTCACACCTGGGTGGTCACCCACCATGTACTTGTGCATGGAGGTTATACCCAAGATTACTAACAGTCCCACCATCGTGAAGGTGCAAGCAGAGGATTTGGCTGTCACAGACCGTCCGGACTTTGCCGAAATTGGGTCCACTTGATTTGAGTGTCACCCAAATATCAGTTCCATCAGCGTTTTATACTCCCAGGTAGCAAGTACAGCTTGTCTGGCATATCTGAGAGAATGTCTGTGACAACCTCAAGGACTCAGTCTGTGACAGTGTCTGAATGTCTGTGACAACCTCAAGGACAACCTCAAGGACCAAGCTAGAGGGAAAAACTGTGTTGTGATTTTTTTATTAGAGATTAGTTGTATCAAAGCAATATTAACTGACTATTTTGAACCATATAAAACATGACAAATCCACAAATAAGATACAATTTCATTTCAGTTGGATGGAATTCTATTATCTGGTGAACTCCAAACCACTTAAGTGTCTTCTGGTTTTCAGAGACATTCCAAAGTAATCTTCAGAATGTCTCTGAAAGCCAGACCTGAAGATTATTTTAAATATGAAAAATACCTGTTCCTTTTTATTTAAAAAAAAAAAAAAAAAAAAAAGTTCAGAATTGGCATCATAGTTTAAAAAAAAAAGGTTCTGATATTGTTGAAGATGACAGCTCCCACTTGTTTTAGTCTAGTTTTAAGTATGTTTCAGAGTCTATATCGGTATCTGTCTTAGAACTCCAGTATGAAAATTATCTGAATTTTAATGCTGAAGTTCCAAGAGAGATACTGATTTTTGTATTTGCAAAGGAAACAATGTCCTATCTGTCACACGCAACAAACAGTAGAACATATACTGATTACTTGCTCAGCTTTTGCAGATGAGTGTCAAAACTGTTTCAAAGAGTTAACAAGCAAACGTCACTTCCTCACTCTCAAAACCATACTGGAAGATCGAAAAAATATAGCAGATGTTTTCGAGTTCCTTAAGAAAATAAATTACTACTACAATCAAATATGAAACCAAATATTATCTCTGAAGCAAGCTGGAATAGTTTCCAAGAGTCACGGAGTGACTCTTGGAAACTATTCACATTCTCAGGGGAGGTCCCCACAGTAGAAATGTGCAAATGTATCCCCAATTCACAAAGAGGGATCGAAAGGTGATACGAGTAATTACAGACCAGTTAGTTTAACTTCTGTTCCGGGTAAAATAATGGAGTCAATGGTTAAGGATGCATTGCAGGATCATCTAGACAAAACTGCAGCAGTAATTCGGACACAGCATGGGTTTGTTAAGGGAAAGTCTTGTCTGACAAATTTGATAGGATATTATGATGTGGTTACAAAGGAACTGGATGCAAAAAATAATTTTGATATCATATATTTGGATTTCAGGAAAGCTTTTGACACTGTTGCGCATGAAAGACTATTGTACAAATTGGAGCAGAATGGTATTAATGGTAAGTTGCTACAATGGATAAAGGGATGGTTGAGTGGGAGAAGACAGAGGGTGGTAATCAATGGGTGCTGCTCTTCGTAGACTAATGTTATTAGTGGAGTCCGACAGGGTTCGGTGTTGGGTCCTCTGTTGTTTTGTATATTTATCAGTGATATTGATGAAGGTATATCAGGCTTAGTGTCGAAGTTTGCAGATGATACAAAGGTTGGCAGGGTTGTTAATGAGAGTAATGGCAGTGTGCTACTGCAACAGGATCTAGATAATTTGGGCAGATGGGCTAAGAAGTGGCAACTGAAGTTTAACCTTGACAAATGCAAAGTACTGCATATGGGTAAAAGTAACCCCAGAGAAACATACCAACTGTGTGGTACTACACTTAAGTTGGTAGAAAATGAAAAAGACCTGGGAGTAATTGTGCAGTCAGATATGAAGTTTTCTGGGCAATACAGACAGGCTGCCAGGGCAGGTCATGGGGTTTTGTCAATGATATATAGGAATTTTGCTAGCAAGGAAAAGGTGATTGTCTCTCTGTATAAGGCAATGGTCAGGCCACGCCTTGAGTACTGCATACAGGTCTGGTGGCTTCATTTTAGGAAGGATGTAGATTTGCTTGAGCATGTACAGAGAAGAGCAACAAGATTGGTGAGGGGAAGGGATCCTCTTACCAAGAGAGGCTTAAGTTCCGCAAATTGCAGTGGCCGGAGACTAGGCACCTGCGTGGTGATCTGATTGAGGTGTATAAGGCCTTGAATAGGTTGAGCACGCTGAATTCTGATGGGATCCTTCCACTTGTTCAGATTACGAACCTAAGGGGGCATAAATTCAAATTAAGAAAAGACATACTTGGAATAGATGTGCAGAAATTTGCCTTTAGCCAGCGGGTGTTTAATTGCTGGAACAAACTTCCATCTGTCGTTGTGGAAGTTGATAGGTTAAATAAATTTAAGGAGGAATGGGACAGGTATTTGGAGGGAATGGTGTAATTTTTTTTTTTTTTCTCTGGCCGATGCTGCATAAGCTCATACTCTTGCTTTCTTGCATCACATGCCACTACTACTAAATATGAATAAGAACAAAACTGTTGTATAAAACCTTCCAGGCGCATTTTAGCCACAGTAGTTCATGCACCAAGGATTCTTAAATCAATCAGTCAATTTTGACAAGCAGTCATGTATACGAAAACTCTCATTGTGATGTATGGTATGATAGGCAACAACAGCTTCTCATGCTGCGATGTTATCACATCTTATGATGAACAAACTGATGCTTTGAACTGAATTCAAAGTTTTCTCAGCATCTTCATGTTCCTGGCTATGTAGATGTTGGTTAATGTCACTCCTACCTCCATGAGCAACAGAAAACAAACCGCTTTTGTTTTATCACTATACCAATTGTCCAGTTTAATAAATTTTAATTCTTTTTGAAGGTCTTTGTTAAATGTGCAATTTCTCTTTTTTAACATTTTAAATTTTCAGACTTAAAACTTTTAAAATTATAAAATAAAAACTTGCAAGTGTGTGTATGCAATAACTGACAAAACAAATGCCGACTACATACACGCAACACATTGTTGAACTGATGTTAAAGGCTTATGACAAAAATTGTCAGTCTATTACAGTCGTGGCGGTAACCACTGGCAGATGGAATTATCGATGCGAATTATCGAGTAATTTGTGTATCGATGGTTACACAAATTACTACCACACAAAATGGCATCCAGCCTATGATATAATAACGATTATAGGTTGCGTTGCGCCAATATTTAAGCAATTTTAAAGTTTTTTAAAAAAATGGGACAAAATGATTTTTTTACTAACACGATGGGATGGCCAGCACATAGCAAAAAAAACGGGATGTATGGTCAGCCTACTTATACACCTCAATCAGATCACATCACAGATTCCTACTCTCCAGATGCTGAAGTTTGCAGACCTGAAGCCTTTCATGGTATGAGCACCCTTTATTCCACTCATGAATCTTGTTGCCCTTCTCTATACCCATTCCTACTCTCCAAGAGTTCTGTTTCCTTCCTAAAATGAGGCTTCGAGACCCGTATGCAGTATTCAAGATGTGGCCTGACCAATGCCTTATACAATGAGTTAATCACTTTCTTATCCCTCTAACAAAATACCTGTATATTATTGACAAAACCCATGAACTGGCCAGGCAGCCTGTCCTGCACTTCTCAGAGTACTTCATATCTGACTGCATTACTCCTAGATCTTTGTCATTTTCTACTACCCTGAGTGTAGTACCACACAGTTGTTACATTACTGTGGGATTACTGCTACCCATATGCAGTACTTTGTATTTTTCGTTGTTAATATTCAATTGCTATTTCTCATCTGATGTCCTGAGAAATGGCAATTGAATATTATTTTAGTTATGCCACAGTATTTAGAAAAGTTAGGTAGATGTGCCTATGTTTTCTAAATAGCATACCATCATTCCTGTCTTTAGCATTAGCATCAGTAGAGGCATTTGATGCAAGAAAGCAAGCTTATGCAGCATCAGCCAAAAAAATTAAAGTAAAATAAATAAATAAAAAATAACCACTTCCACATCACCCCTCTGTTCGTTCGAAATACCTGTCCAGCCGAGCCTTAAACTTATTTAGGCTATCAACTTCCACGACAAGGGATGGAAGTCGGTTCCACCCACCAACCACCCGCTGGCTAAAGGCAAATTTCCGCACATCTATCCTACATCTGTCTTTCCTCAATTTGAATTTATGCCCTCTCAGGTGATTATTCTGAGCAAGAGGAAGAATCCCATCAGCATTGAGCATGCTCAAACCATTCAAGGCTTTTTACACCTCTATCAGATCACCTCGCTGGTGCCTAGTCTCCAGACACTGTAATTCGCAAAACTTAAGCCTTTCTTCGTAAGAGCACCCCTTTGTTCCATTCACTAATCTTGTTGCCCTTCTCTGTACTCGTTCCAGCAGCTCTACATCCTTCTTGAAATGAGGCCTCCAGGCCTGTATACAGTACTCTAGGTGTGGCTTGACCATTGCCTTATACAAGGGAATAATCACCTCCTTATCCCTGCTAGAAAAATTCCTATATATCATTGACAATACACCATGAGCTACTCTTGCAGCCCATCTGCACTGCTCAGAGAACTTCATATCTGCCTCCACAACCACCCCCAGGTCCCTTTCATTCTCTACCACTGTCAGTGTAGTACCACAGAGTTGATACGTTGCTCTGGGGTTGCTGTTTCCCATGTGTAGTACTTTACATTTGTCAATGTTAAACTTCATTTGCCACTTCTCAGTCCATCTGCTCAACCTTTTCAGATCCTGTTGCAGCAGCATAGTGTCAGTAGTGTCCTTGACAACCCTGCCAACCTTCGTATCCTCTGCAAACTTGGACATTAAGCTTGATATACCATCATCAATATCATTTATAAATACAGAAAACAATAAAAGACCCAATACTGAACCCTGAGGGACTCCACTAATAACATTAGTCCAAGATGAGCAGTGTCCATTGATTACCACTCTCTGTCTTCTCCCCCTCAACCACCCCTTTATCCATAGCAGCAATTTGCCTCCAATGCCACACTGCTATAATTTGTGCAGCAGTCTTCCATGTGCAACAGTATCAAAAGCCTTTCTAAGATCCAAATATATAATATCAAAGTTATTCCCTGCATCCAGTTCTTTTGTGACTGCATCATAGTATCCAATCAAATTGGTCAGGCATCCACTCCAGGTGCCTTTCTTGTGTTTATCTTCAACAATTTCTCCTCCACTTTACTCTCAGTTATTACAAGATTCTCTAGCTTACTGCCAGAGTTGAATACATCTCTGGCATTCCCCTCGCTGAATAACTCCTCATGTGTGAATGTCGATGCAAAATATTCATTTAGTTTGTTAGCTACCTGAGCAGGATCATCAGCAGTTGACCTATCGATATCAATTGGACCAATCTGATTCATCCCCTTCCTTCTAGAGTTTACTTAAGTAAAGAACTCTTTGCTGTTTTTCTTCGCATCCCTTGCCAAGGATTTCTCGTAATCTGCCTTCGCCTGCCTAACCTCCTTTGTAACTTGGTTACAGATCAACTTGTATCTATCATAGGCTTCTGTTTCACGTGTTAATTTGTATGTATCCCATGCATTTTTCTTCTCTGCCATATGCCTCATTAGTTCATCTGACATCCATTTAGGCCTAAACCTTGAACAATATTTCTTAGTTGGTATGTAAAGCCTAGTAGCTTCCAAGATAAGTTCTTTGAATGCTTCCCATTTTGAATTTGCTGTTTTTAACATCATCAGTTGATCCCACTGTATAGAATTTAAATACTGTCTCAGTTCATCGTAGTCGCCTTTACGAAAGCAATACCCCTTCCTTTTACCCCTAATGGTAGTTACCTCTTTGAGTAAATCCCACTTCAGAATACTGTGATCACTGCCACCTAGTGGTTCATTTATCTGCAGATTCTTAATGCATGAAGAATCACTACTGATAATCAAATCAAGAGTATTACTCCCTCTAGTTGCCTCCCGAACATGCTGATGTAGAAAACAATCATCCAATAAATCCACAAAAACCTTGCTAGTGTGTGAGTGACCAGCCCCCAAATTCCAGTCAATATCTGGGAAATTAAAATCCCCCATAATAAGACTCTGATTTACTGGCCCACTCTATTTCTCTGTACAGTTTCTTATTATACTCATCAGAGTCATTAGGCCTATAGCACACTCCTACTCTCAATTTTGATCTCCCAATGCTTATGTCACACCAAACTGACTCGACACTTGAAACCATCCAGCAACCTTTGTATCATTGCAAACTTGGACATTAAGCATTATATGCCTTAATCATTAATAAATACAGTAAACAACAATGGGGCCAGCACTAAACCTTGTGAGACATCACTGATAACATTACTCCATAAAAAGCCGTGTTTGTTGATAACCACCCACTGTCTTCCCCATTCAGCCATCCCTTCATCCATAGCAATAACTTGTCTAATGCCACAATACTCCAAATTGTACAGCAGTGTTTTATGTGCAACAGTATCAAAAGCTTTTCTGACATCCAAGTATATGTTATCAAAATTAATTTTTTCATCTAGGTCCTTTGTGACTGTATTGTATCCAGTGCAATTAGTCAGACAGATTTTCTCTTAACAAATCTATGCTGTGCCTGATGTATAACTATACCTCTGTGTAGATGGCTCTGCACTACTTTTTTAACCAGTGACTTCATTATTTTCCCTCAAACAGAAGTTAAGCGATCAGTCTGTAATTATTTTTGTCACTCGTTAATCTCAATTTGAGGATTGAGAATTCGTTTGCGCTCCTCTAGTCTACAGACACTTCCCATGAATCCAGACACACATTGATAATTTTGGCTAAGGGTTTGCTTATCTCCTTTGTTGTCTCCCCTAATATAATTGGATTGATCCCATCTGCCCCAGATGCCTCTCTTATTTTTAAATCCAACAGTTTCCCATCTACTTTTCTCTCGTTATTACAAAATCATAACAGCTCCCTGTTATAGTTTGGTAAACATCTGGCATGCACTTCCCTAAAGAATTCCTCATGTGTGAATGTAGATTCAGAATAGTTATTCGGGAAAAATAGCAGATTTTTCCTCTGCCCTTGATGGTAGTTACTTTAAGTAAATCCCAAATCAACATACTTTGTTTACTGCCACCTAATGGTTCTTTTATTCAGTTTGTCAGCAACCTGAGCAGGATCATCAACAATTGAACCATCAATATCAAGTGGACCAGTTGGATTCATTCCCTTTCTTCTAGTGTTTGTATAAGTAAAGAAGTCTTTGCTGTTTCTGTTTGCTAAAGATTTCTCATAGTCTGCCTCAGCTTCCCTAACCACTTTGTGCCTTGGTTGCAGACTATTTTTATATCTACCATGGCTTCTGTACCGCCTGATAATTTATATACATTCCATGGATTTTTTTTCTCTACCATATATCTCATTAGTTTATTTGACATTCATTTAGATCCAAGCCTCGAATGGTATTTCTTAGTTGGTTTGAAAATCCATACAGCTTCTATAATTATATCCCTGAATGCTTCCCATTTAGAATTTGTTGTTGGTAACATCATTAGTTGATCCCACTGTGTTGAATTTATAAACTAAGACACTGGTCTCCTTTACAAAAGCAAAAACCTTTCCCTTGGCCCTCAATGGTAGTTACTTTAAGTAAATCCCAAATCAACATACAGTCAGTCCTTGTTAACACTTGTTTACACTACACGAATTCAATCATACACGTTTTATAAATAGGGGAATGATATCGTATATAACACGAACCTGATTTGCTTATGCACCATTCGCCTTTCTGTTTACAAGAATTGGCAATCGAACACGTAATCACCCCAACCGAAAGCAACATGATAATAATGAAGAGAAGATTCTGAAAATGTATTTATATTTTTTATATCAATGAAGCGGATACACATTTCACCATAATAATGTAAAAACCCACACAATTGCAGCTATTGGTATTATCACAAATGCAATTAGATTGAGTTTGCTACCAGTTTATAACAGATTCCACTAGCAGAAATGCAACTGGAAATTGTTTTTATTGTTTTATGGTAGTAACCCCCAGAAATGTGCTTTAGTAAAATGTGAGGTGTTAATAGTGTGTCTCTGCCTTTATGGCAGAGACACGCTATTATGTTGTTTATTCAGTTTCTACACGCTTGCAGCTTTGTTTATGTGTATCAGGCGTGCCTCCTCATTTTGTAATTGTGCTTTATTCCCTATAAATGAGTAAAATACTTAAAAGGTGTGAAAAGGAAGCATCCTGGTGAAGCCACTACAGGTTCATCCTGGTGAAGCCACTACAGGTGAAGCCACTACAAGAAAAAGGAAAGCAATATCGATAGACAGAGGCAGACTAGGTTAAAAATTCTTACCCGGGAAAATGTGTAGTGGCCTCATACTAGCGTTTATGGCCTCCGGCCCACCAGGGTTTCCTCGGTACAGCTTATGGCCAGTCCGCCTCTGTTAGAGAAAAAATATGAAATTGGGAAACACTTTGAGCAAAATGAAAGAACATTTAATATGCACGTGCTACAGGCCTAAATGAGGCAACGCTGAGAATTAGAAATAATGCAGAGAAAATAAAAACAACTTTCATAGCAGGAACAACTCAAAGTGTAATAAAATCCATTAGATCAAGACAAGAACTGAAAGAGATGGAACAGCGGTCATCTGTTTGGTTTGGAAATCAAACAAAGAACAAGTTTGCTTATGATAGAAGCAAAAGCATTAGCAATATTTTATTACTTAATCGTTCTAATAAAATACGTAAGTATTTTATTATGATTATTTATTGTGTTTGGTAATGTTTTGGTTACAAATGTGTGTTCCATCTTGGGTGGTTGGCACTTAACCCTATTTTTCCCATAGGGCCTGTTATTTATATTGCACGATTTTGCATTGCACGAGGGTTTCTAGGAACACAACTGTTGTGCTATACGAGGACTGACTATACTTTGTTCACTGCCACCTAATGGTTCTTTTATCTGCAGGTTATTAATGCATGAAGAATCACTGGTGAATATTAGATCATTAGATTAAGAATATTGCTCTCTAACATATGCATTCATTTCATGACGGTAGAAAATGGTCATCCAATAAATCCACAAATGTCTTGCTAGTGTGTGAGTGTAGTTACTTTAAGTAAATCCCAAATCAACATACTTTGTTCACGGCCACCTAATGGTTCTTTTATCACATTTGTCAGCAACCTGAGCAGGATCATCAACAATTGAACCATTTGCATAAGTAAAGAAGTCTTTGCTGTTTTTATTTGTATTCTTTGCTAAAGATTTTGCACAAGTTCCAGTCAATATCTGAAAACTTAAAATTCCTCCTTGTTGGGCATTCTGATTTATTGGCCCACTCTATTTCTCTATACAGTTGCCCTTGCCCTTATCCAGGCAAATTTTCACAGTCATTAATTCTATAACACACTCCTACTCTCATATATGCTAATCAGTGTGGTAATCATTGGACACTGCTCTACATGAACTAATGTTATTAGCGAAGTTCCCCAGGGGTCCTTGTTGGGCTCATTTGTTTTCTGTATTTATCAATGATATTGATGAAGGTATATCAGTCTTAATGTCCAAGTTTGCAGACGATACGAAGGTTGGTAGGGTCATTGATGACAATAAGGACGGCATGCTACTGCAACAGGATCTAGAAAAGTTGACAGATGGGCTGAGAGGTGGCATCTGAAGTTTAACATTGACAAATGCAAAGTACACTAAGTGGACAGAAATCATGGGATACCTACTTACCTAGTATTGGGTAGTCTCACCTTTCGCCTGGATAAAGGCAGTCACGCGGCGAGGCATGGAGTCTGCTAGTTCATGAAAGCATTCCATAGGTATTTCCATCCATGCTTGCTGCACTGCTGTCCATAATTCAGTCACATTCCTGGGTGGAGGATCCAAAGCTTGAACAGACCTTTTCACGACATCCCAAAGATGCTCCACAGGGTTCATGTCTGAAGAACAGGGAGGCCATTCCATCATGGTAAAATCTGCGGAATGCTCTTCAAACCATGTGCTAGTCACCATGGCTCTGTGGGGAGGCACATTGTCCTGCTGGAAGAGTCCATTGCCTTGTGGATGCACGATTACCATGAAGGGATGCAGATGGTCTGCAATGATGGACACAACCTGGACTATTTAGAGATGCATCTAGATTGACTAGAGGTTCCAATGTGTGCCAGTTGAATATCCCCCAGACCATTACCGACCATCCACCTGCCTGAACAGTTCCTTGTTGACGTGAAGGGTGCATAGCTTTGTGTGGTTTCTACCAGATATGCATCCTCCCGTCCACTCAAAATAACCTGAAACAGGACTCATCGGACCAGGAGACCTGTTTCCCATCATCCATGGTTCAGTGCCGATGTTCTTTCGCTCAGTTGAGGCGTAGAGGCCTGTGTTGTGGTGTGAGCAGTGGGACTCTGGCGGGTCCCATAACCTGTTGCAGATAATGATCGCCTGATGGTCTTGGTGGAGAAGTTTCTGGCACTTCCCTTGTTGAAGTAGGTGGTGATTTGTCACTGTAGCTCTCCAGTTGGCTGAAACAATGCAAGAGAGGCATCAACGCCCACTCATCCTCTACCTTTCTCCACCCACGGTGCTGTCCACGATGAGATTTTTTCTTCCGGAAATGGTATATTCCCGATACACTCTTGATACTGCTGAACGGGGATAGTGCAATTCCGCGATAGAATGACCCATGCATTGGGCACCCACTATCATCCCTCTTTCATTTCAAAGTCGGTTAACTCACAACATTTATCCATACTGACATCGAATTACCATAACACATTTATCCATACTGATGTCAAATTACCATATACGTGAATGCAGTGCACCTATATATACCTGCCAAGCAGTGAGGTATCCCATGAATTCTGTCCTTTCACTGTACAGTCAGGCCTCATATAGCACGATAGTTGTGTTCCTAGAAACCCTCGTACACTGCAAAATCATGCAATATAAACAACAGGCCCTATGGGAAAAATAGGATTAGGTGCTGACCACCCAAGATTGAACACACATTTGTAACCAAAACATTACCAAACACAATTAATACGTAATTATTTTATTACAATTATTTATCAGACTTATAGAAAATCAAACAAAAAACTTTTTTGTTTGATTTTCTATCCAAACAGATGACAGCCGTTCCATCTCTTCCGATTCTTTGTGTCTTGATCTAATGGATTTTAATTACACTTTGAGTTGTTCCTGCTATGAAAGTTGTTTTTATTTTCTCTGCATTCTTTCTAATTCTCAGCGTTGCCTCATTTAGGCCTGTAGTACATGCAATATCACATGGTCTTTCATTTAGCTCAAAGTGTTTCACAATTTCATTTTTTTTTTTCTATCGACAGATGCGGACTGGTCATAAGCCTTATGGCCAGTCCGCCATAAGGCTTATAGTAGAACCCCGGGGAAACCCCGGTTTGCTGGAGGCTGGTGTGATTTTGGCCATAAACCATAGTATGAGGCCACTACAAATTTTCCCGGGTAAGAATTTTTGATCCAGTCCACCTCGGTCTATCGATATTGCTTATCTTTTTCTTTCTGAATCTGTAGTGTGTTCACCAGGGCGCTTCCTTTTCACACCTTTTAAGTATTTTACTCATTTTTAGAGAATAAAGTGCAATTACCAAATGAGGAGGCTCTCTTGATACACATAAACAAAGCTGCATGCGTGATGCAACTGAATAAACAACATTGTAAAGGCAGTGACACACTATTAACACCTCACATTTTACTAAAGCACATTTCTGGGGGTTACTACCATAAAACAATAAAAACAATTTCCAGTTCCGTTTCTGCTAGTAGAATCTATTATAAACTGGTAGTAAACTCCATCTAATGGTATTTGCAATAATACTGATAGCTGGAATTGTGTGGGTTTTTACATTATTATGGTGAAATGTGTTTCCCCTTCACTGATATAAAAAACATAAATACATTTTCAGAATCGTCTCTTTATTCCTATCGTGTTGTTTTCAGTTGGGATGATTCTGCGTTCGACTGTCATTTCTTGTAAACACAAAGACGAATCGTGCATAAGCGAATTCGGTTCATGTTATATATGATATCGTTCCCCTATATATAAATCGTGTATGATCGAATTCATGTAGTGTAAACACGTGTTATGCGAGGACTGACTGTACTGCATATGTGTGAGGGAAAAAAAAAAAGATGAGAGTGAGGAAAAAAAAACAATAATAATAATAAAAAATAATAATAAATAAAAAAAAAATATATATATATATATACACTTGGTCGTCGACTTACGACCTATGCGACTTACGACCGGCCGCACTTACGACCACAAAAAAAAATAATAATAAAGGAAGTCACTACTGAGGACACCCATAACCCATGTGAGGAGGCACATCGATGACGGGAGGCCTGAGGACAGCACCAGGCACATACACTCAGTCGCTCTCTCTCACATACACCCAGTCGCTTTCAAGCATCTGTTGCGTGTGGTGTATTAATTAAAATTCTACTGAAATACGCATAAAATGTTTAGTAAAAGGAAAATGCCTTCATCTACATATACGCCAGCTAAGAAGTCAAGAAAAACTATTGATTTACAGTGTAAAATGAAAATTATCCAGCAGTATGAAGGCAAAAAGAAAGTGAATACGATAGCACGTGACTTGAAGTTATCACATTCCACGGTATCGACGATACTTAAGGACAAAGAAAGAATTCGGGACGCTGTGAAAGGTTCTACACCTATTAAGTCTACAATTTTAACCAAACAACGACAGGAACCCATCCATGAAATGGAGAAACTGTTGTTTGTGTGGATGGAAGATTTAATACAAAAAAAAAAAAAAAAAAACCCACGAGTCTTTCACACAGTGCAAGCAAAGGCTGGAAGTTTGTTTCAGAGTTTAAAATCACGCGCCGGAGACGATTAGCAGAAGATTTTCAGGCTAGTACTGGGTGGTTTAAGCATTTTAAAAAAAGATTTGCTTTGCATAATGTCTCTTATAAATAAACAACTCCTACCTCAACCCAAGAACATGACCCTGACGATGCACAACCCAGCACGAGCAAAGATTAAAAATTGATTTACAGTACATTATGTACAGTATTATTTTTCACATTATGCACAATATAATTATAGATTGTAGTTTTGTTTTTTTATAAACAGTATGACTAATAAACCAATTAAAATGTAGAGAACATTTGAATTTAACCTCAGAGAGAGAGATAGCCTAGGCGTAGAAACAAAGGTATGTACAGTATCGCTAAATAAAAGATGAAAACATTACTGTATTTAAAATGAAAAATAAGATGATAAAAATTTAAAAGATTATAAAAATAAATTATAAAGATGATAAAAAGATTAGAAAGGTTAAAAAATACTGTTAATAAATATATGGCCGACATACGACCAGATCGACTTACGACATGTCAGTCAGAACAGAAGTCGGTCGTAAGTCGACGACCAACTGTATATTGTGTTCTTAATGAAGGTTATGATAATGATATCTATTCAATTTTACAGTGTTAGTAGTTTGTCAGTTGTTCAATGTTAATACTATTGTACAGTGAGCAATTAGACATTATACGTGCAAGAAATTATATTGATCGATTTTATTTAATTAAATGTTATTAATCTGTAGGCAATTAGGTGTATATGGATCAGGTTACCAAGTTAGCAAATGTAAACTAACTTTAGCCTGGGAGGCCTATAAACGTTATGAATGTAATGGTATTAAAATAATATGATGCTAAATGATGAAAATAACAATAAAAATAACAATATAAATGCGAATAAACAAAAAATGCAAATGAACAAAATAAATTGCAATAATATTCCCTCACTTGGCCATCAATCTGCTACTTCATCGGGGGCTTTGAGCAGAATGATAGCCAGACTAAAGGAATGTCTCATATCTACCCGTTTCTGTTGTCCCCATACCAGTTTTGCCAGTTATAAATTTTTAAGTGCTAATATTAAATTTAAATTGAAAGAAAATCACTGAGATAGGATAATATGTTTAGTTTAATTTACATACATTTTTAATTTTAAATTTAAATTTTAAATTTTGCCTACATATTGTCTGAAATAGCAAACTGGGATAGGTGACACAAAGCCCAACGGGTATGTATCAGAATAAATGAGAAAGGTTCTTACTTCCGTCTTGTGCTGTGGTGGTCAGACCGAAAAGGGGGTAAATTCCCGCCTTCTGGTTGTTTTATATGTTGATAAGATCATTCGTGCTTTCTGTATATTATGGTTAGGTTGCTGTTGGCAATATATCCTGTGTCAATGCGAGCATTTTTGAAAGCCATGGGTGGGTTTATATTTGTGCTTGTGGGGGGGGGGGGCTTCTTCTGATGTCAGAAGGAACCAGTATAAATGAATTGATGTGTTTATATCATTACATGTGTTGGAAATTACAAGATGTATGTTAATAAAATGTGTTGGAATTTACAAGAAGTATGTTAATAAAAATGGGTTGCTATACCCTGGACAAGGGCCGGTATAGCTTTTCTTATGCATAACCACCCGTGATTGTCCGGGGGGATAGCTGGGTTACAGTGCGGTCAGACGACGAGCCTCTTCTGAGTGTAATAAACCTGGGTATCAAAATTGGGAAGTTTTAATCTTATTTGAAACTGGATACATGCATTTTAGACAACCTAGTGATGGTAAGCTACGGGCCTTTTATAGTCCTAACCTGTTTCAGTGCATTTTAACCTGTTACAGTGCATTTTCAATAAGTGTATATGGGTTGGTGTTAGGGTGGTGTTTGTTGAGGTTCATAAGAATGGCTGCTTTAATATGATGTTTGCTGTATTTGGTGGGTATATTATTCTTGGAGAGAGTTTCTATGAATTTTTTAATTGCTTCCATAGTGTTCTTTAGATTATTGCAGATAATTGATTTTCTATCAATCTAGTGACATAGGGTAAAAATTCACTTTGAAGGAGGCTGTAAATATGTACATAGCTATCCCCCCCGGACAATCACGGGTCGTTACACCTTAGAAAAGCTATACCGGCCAAATCTGTACTGGCTATACCGGAAAAGCTATATAAGGCAATGGTCAGGCCACACCTTGAGTACTGTATACAGGTCTGGAGGCCTCATTTCAAGAAGGATAATGGTGCTTCCGTAGCCAGGTGGGAAGGAGCAGCAGTGCGTAGCATGCGCTTCTTGATTAGACTGGGTTTCGAGCCCGTCACCACTAAATACGGAGGATGCGGAAAGGTCAGGGAATGACCACCGCATATCCCCGAGCAATATGGCCTTAGTTGCTAATGCTCCTAAAAACCAATTAACAACAACATAATAATCAAGAAGGATATAGAGCTGCTGGAACGAGTACAGAGAAGGGCAACAAGATTAGTGAATGGAACAAAGGATTACTCTTACAAAGAAAGGCTTAAGTTTTGCAAATTACAGTGTCTGGAAACTAGGCACCTGTGATGTGATGTGATCTGATTGAGGTGTATAAAGCCTTAAATGGTTTGAGCATGCTCAATGCTAATGGGATTCTTCCTCTTGCTCAGAATAATCACCTGAGAGGGCATATATTCAAATTGAGGAAAGACAGATGTAGGATAGATGTGGAAGTTTGCCTTTAGCCAGTGGGTGGGTGGTTGGTTGGTGGAACAGACTTCCATCCTTTGTTGTGGAAGTTTGATAGCCTAAATAAATTTAAGGCTGAGCTGGACAAGTATTTGGAATGAACGGAGGGGTGAAATGGGAGCGTTTTTTTTTTTTTGGCTGATGCTGCATAAGCTTGCTTTCTTGCATCATATGCCTCTACTCATGCTAATATGTGGACTGCTTTGGATAAGAGAGAGAAAGAGAGCGGGAATAATAGAAGCCAATTCAGAAGAATAGTGCCAATGGAAGTATCTATAGAAAAGGCATGCAGCAGAAACAGAATGTCTATGAGACATAGAATAGAGAGACTCTGTTAGAGATGAGTCATTAATTAACCTAACTGCCTTCTTTTGAATGGAATCTAGAAACCAGAGAGAAGTTTTGGGGGCACCACCCCAGTTGTGGGAACAATTAACCATGGTAGGGTAGTTTGCAATTTGTACATTGTGAACAGCTCTTTGGAAGAAAAGTAATGCCAAAGAGAAAACTCAGTTTTTTAGATGCAGAAGAAACAATATTTGTAATGTGCTAACACCAAGAGAGATTAGAACTCAGGGTAATCTCCAATAGAGATATATGATCTTGCCTAGAAATCAGAGTGTCGTCGAAGATAAGACATAGGAGCAGAATTCGTTTTGCGAGATATAAGACAGGACTGAGTTTTAGAAGGATTGAAATCCACTAAGTTATCTTTACCCCACCGAAGAATTACCTGAACAGGAGTAATTTCATGAGCATAGGTTTTAAGAACTAGTAGAGAAATACCATCGGAACCTAGAGCTTTCTTAGCATCAAGATCCTTCTGTTCAAAATCCTTCTGATATCCTTTTGATGGATGACCACGGGAATTGAACGGTGTGTATTGGGAATGGTGGGTGGTGGTTTACCAAGGTCATCAATACACGAGGTGGGAGAAAAATAGGCTCTAGATCAGCTTTATCTTTGGCTGAAACAGCAATAGAACAATCTGTGGTGGTTGTTTTGCCCATCTCTGTTCCCAACTTGAGGTGGCAAAAGTTCTGTCCAATATCTTTGGCAAGAGACCTTTGGACTTGACCACCATTTGGATAAGAAGGAAGCTTTCCAAACATGGTAGCAGAAAATGAAAAGGACCTGTATGTAATTGTGTAGTCAGATATGAAGTTTTCTGAGCATTGTAGACAGGCTGCCTGGACAGCTCATGGGGTTTTGTCAATGATATACAGAAATTTTGATGATTTGTGGCATCTGGAGACTGGGCAATTGCAAGTTGATCTGATTGAGGTATTTAAGGCTTTCAAATGGCTTGAGCAAACTCAGTGCTGATGGGATTCTTTCTCTTGGTGAGCCTATTCACATGAGGGGACATAAATTCAATTTGAGGGTGATGGTTACACAATAGTGTGCAAAAGTTTTTCAGCTAATGGTTGGTTGATTGCTGGAACAAGCTTCCATCCATTTTTGTTGAAGTGGATAGCCTCCAAAACACCAGAGCGTGATGTGCTTCCCCACATCAGGGGGAGTGTATACTGCGCTCTTAGATCCTCTGCTTTAAACTGAGGGGACATAAATTCAAATTAAGGAATCGTGGTTGTAGCATAGAAGTATAGAAATTTGTTTTCAGCCAGTGGGTTGCAGATTGTTGGAACCAACTTTCATCTGGTGTTGTAGAGGTGGGTAGTTTGAATAAATTCAAGGAAAAACTAGACAAATTATTGGAGATTGATGGATAGATGAAACTGCTTTTTTTTTTTTTCTTTTTCTTTTTTTTTTTTTTCTGGCTGGTGCTATATAAGCATACTTTCTTTCATCATTTGCTCCAACATTGTGGATGCAGAATGTTTCCGGAAGAAAATTTCATATGGAAGAAACATGAGAATGGGTAGGAATGAATGCTAATGATTAGTAAAGTTAATATTAATTTAAATATAATGGTAACTTCATTATGAACATATTGTTGTCTTATTATAAAGATAGAAAAAATACTGAGTCTCAAAATAAGGCAATGTGGCACATGAATGTTCTAATATTTATAAATTTTATATAGTTTTAAGAAATAATTGAAAATCTTTGTATATATATCTCTAGTTAAAGTTAGTAAGGCCTACTTTTGGTCATGTATGGATTTCAAATTATAATAAATTTATTACAGAGCTAATTTCCATATTATAATTTGTGTAAAAATGATAAAAATCCCATTGTTATTGATATTTCTATTAGTTGAACATGACAAAATTACATTTATTCTTAAAGATATTCTTATCATATGTTATTTGTACTTTTAGAATTATGTTTTTCAATATTATTTTTTTCATTTCATTTTAGGTGTAGAAATTTGTATTGCAACTCCAGGAAGGCTTATTGATTTCTTAGAAGAGCAAAAAATAAACTTGAAGCGTTGTACTTATCTTGTTTTAGATGAAGCAGATCGAATGCTTGACATGGGCTTTGAACCTCAAATAAGAAAAATAGTTGAACAGATAAGGGTAGGTGTAAAAAGTTGCTTTGTAATGGTTTGTTTGCTACTCTGTGAGTATTAAAGAATTGTTCAGAAATAAAAAAAAAATAATGGGCACTTTCATTCTGCTTAAACATAGATTTGCACTGTGGTATTATTATAGTATTTAAGAATAGTGCTGCAGATTTTATTTAAAAATCTTTACTGCAATAATAATTGCAATAGATGGAAAACATTTTGCAGTATTCCACCAGGCCAGGGGTTAACAGTGATAATACAGTATGCAAAAGAAAATTTAAAATCAATAAATAATAATAGAGCATTCAATGAATCAGACATAAGAAAATTCATATATGGAAGCATAAAATGAGGTACAGAAAGTTCAAAGTTCAATACAATTAAATACAACATAGTATACAAATAAAATATGGGTAAGTGCATATAATTTTACGTTGCAGTATGGAACGTGTAAGGAACAAATGCTCACAAATCATTTTTGTCTGTAGAGTAAGTGAATCTAACAATGTAAAAATGTTATTAAGCATTCCTCATTGCAGATAGTTTTGTTGTCTTGAAATGGCATCAATATGAACTTTGAGGAGGAGGGACAGGGATATGTGACTCGAGGATGTGACATCTGTACTCCGTGTCTCAAGCAAACTCATTAAGGTCAGTATCCAATTATTGGGCATGTAAGAACATCTGAAAGGGCAGTAACCTATTAGACAAGTAAAAACAGCTAGGATATGAACACAATGTTGGGGTTGCTGTGAGGGAAGGATTTATGCACCATCATTCTGGGACTTGTGCTCTTGTACTCTCCAAGAGCACAAGTCCCAGAATGATTGGTGCAGAAATCTGGCCAGCAATTGTTTTGACAGTCTTGGTAAGACATTTCACATCAGTGTGGGAAGTCTTTGAATTTGTGGTGAACTGGTCATTGCAGTTGTCTTAACTATTTAGTAAGTTTACTTTGTTATGGCTCATTTTTAAGTCAAACATCAGGAACAAAAATTGGCTTCATTTTGCTAGGAGCAGCAGATGATTATACCTCTGTAGCATATAAAAAGTGGAGAGAATATCATGGTTTTTATATAATTCCTGGTAGTTGTGACATCTGAAATATGCTGCGAATGATGGACTGCTGGTTGGCAGTCCATCAAAGTCGAGCTGCTTAGGAGAGCAATTCATCTATGCAATTACTGAACACATGGATAAGCGGCTCAACCCTACAGCTTAAGATCAGACACAACCCCAAGGTGTGTATGTTTGTTAACAAAAGGAATAGGAGTACAGGTGACCCCCGCTTAACGCTGATAATTCGTTCCGGAAAAACAGAGCGCTAAGTGAATCCGCACTAAGCGAGTGCCGCATTCCCATAAGGCAACATGTATTTGAGTTACAGGAGGTGCCATAGGATATTTCCTAATCAATAATAAATGGTAGTGAAAAGATGCACAAATGTCGGTCAAAATATTTAATATTCAAATATTTGTACATATAAAATATTCTGCATTACATAAGTGTATAATTATGTGGTAACTACTTACGTATCAAAATTAAACTTAAAATTCCAATTAAAATCATGAATTTAATTGATCTAAATTGATTTAATTTAATTGATGAATTTAATCATGAAAAATGTGTCGATTTTGGGTTGAACTTTGGTCCTCTTCCAAATAAACTAAAAGGGATATTAATTTTAAATCCCCTGCAGCGTTACCACCCAACAATAAAGTCAACCGATCCTTCGCCACTTTGAAACCTGACATGTTTTTTTTCTTCTTTCACTGTGGTATTATTATAGTATTTAGGAATAGTGCTGCAGATTTTATTTAAAAATCTTTATTGCAATAATAATTGCAATAGATAGAAAACATTTTGCAGTATTCCACCAGGCCAGGGGTTAACAGTGATAATACAGTATGCAAAAGAAAATTTAAAATCAATAAATAATAATAATAGAGCATTCAGTGAATCAGACATGAAACTTCTTTTAGGCATTCGTTTCCACAAAAGTCCTGCTTCATGTATGTTAAAAACTTGTTGAGAAGTATAACACATAATACCCCTCTTCAATAATTTTAACAAGTTCTTTTTTGAAAGTTTCGGCTCCTTGATCTGCACTTGCGGCTTTTCCCTGGATTTTAAATCTATTCAACCAGCCCTTACCAGTTTTAAATGGATCCACATTTTTTTTTTTTTTTTTTATGTGAGTTTTCTTCAGATCATCATATAGGCTAATCTTTCTCTTTTTTATTATTATTATTTTTTATAATATTTAACTTAACTGAATTCTGCATTGGATATCATCTTCAATAAAATTAGTTAGTCTTTCCATTTCAATCCTTATAGCCGGCATAGCCCTAGTTGCTTACAGTGGAACAGCTATCTTTCATGTTGCTAAAATTAATTCTTTATTTTTTTTTATAATTGTTCTTACAGTTAAACTTGCAAGTCCTAAATTATGGCACACATCCGCTTGTCTTTGACCGGAATCGATTCACTTCAAAACGTCTAATTTAATTTTCAAATTCAAGTCTTTTTCTTACATTTATAGTCTTCGTACTGCGCCCAGACATTGTTGCTTTTTCATTCTTATTGGCCATTATTAACTCTTTGCAAATGTAACTGCGTTGGTTGCATTAATTACGATACAATGTTCAAGTAAACTATCCATTACGCACAATATCTAATACTGTACTGAGTGATGACTAGACTTCGGATAAATGCATATAACGCAAATATTACAAGCAATATACTTGATCATTTTTTAAAATGTTGATCTGGGAACTATGTAACAAGGCACTGTACTGCAATTAAATTAGTGCGCGAGAAAATTTCACTGAGCGTGGGAAAATTTCTCAAGTCGGCGTGGGAAACTTTAACCGTATTTTTATATTCACTTTCAAGCTATGGACTCCATCAAATGAAATGATTTCGTTAAATATGCCAAAAATGCAATCTGTAAAAGAGCGTTATAGTGATCTGTGACAGCATTATAGTCAGATACGGGTTATAATATAAGAACAGCATTATAGCGAATCAGCGTAAAGCGAACCGCGTTATAATGGAGTCCTGCTGTACAGTGCTAGCTGAATAGGGAAGGCATTTTCTTAATGGAGAATATCTTGAATTCGGTCTTTTCTGGGTTTATTTTTAGTCTGAACTGGTTGAGGGAGTTTACAAATTCCAGGAGGGTTTTGTTAATTGATACAGTTATCATAGCAAGGTCATTGTGTGGTGCAATCAGTGTAAGGAGCTTCATGTCATCAGCATAACTTAAAACTATCATGCCTGTACTCAACAAGTGGGGAAATAATCACTTTAAACAAGAGCCCAGATAAGACACCACCTTGTGGAATCCCTGAAAAGATACATCTCAAACATATTTGCCCATGGACAGGTAAGTTGGAGGTGCCTCCATAGCCGGGTGGGCAGGAGCAGCAGTGCGTAGCACACGCTTCTTGATTAGACCGGGGTTCGAGCCCATGACCACCAAATACGGATGATGCAAAAAGGTCAGGGAATGACCACCACATATCCCTGGAGCAATATGACCTTAGTTGCTAATGCTCCTAAAAACCAAATAACAAACAAACAAACAGGTAAGTTGGATTAATCTACTTTGAAGGTGTATGTGTAAGCAACTGCAGAATGTCTCTCTTGATCTAGTAATGGCCTGAAAGAAGCATGACCATTGCATGAACATTTATAAAATTGAAGGTGGCTTTGAGGGCTACATGAGTGCAAGCTTGGCTTGAGATTCAGACACTGAGATGATAGAGCTGATGGTGTCTAGGAGGTTGACACAGCAGATCTACGAGGAAGGAATTAATGAATTTTAGAAGGCTGATGGGGAAGAAGAAGATTAGTTAGAACAGGGAAGAGTACCTTCTCAGGCAGTTTCAGAAGACCTGAAGCATTGGAGATTGGCAAGTAATGATTAATGAGAGTAGGAGATGGAATTTTGGGTATTGGCTTCTCAAGGTAGATGTTCCACTTCTGTGTAAAGAAATGTCTCAAAGTAATGTCATTAAAAATATTTAGAAGGGGATCCAAAGTATATGGGCTAAGACATTTGATAATAATTTCTTATCAAAACCAGCCTGAGCATGACGAAAGCGCTTCCAGTTTCAGACGTTTTTCATGCTAGTAGAGAATCTGTATGGTCTGAGATAGTTGGAAGCAAAGGTTTATAATGGGAGTGGGAGTAACCTATAGGCCAGATGATTATTATTTTTTGTTTTTAGTAGAGGCATGTGATGCAAGAAAGCAAGCTTATGCAACATCAGCCAAAAAAAAAAAAAAAAAAAACAACGCTCCGATTTCACCCCTTCATTTGTTCTAAATACTTGTCCAGCTCGGCCTTAAATTTATTTTGGCTATCAACTTCCACAACAAAAGATGGACGTCTGTTCCACCAATCAACTACCCACTGGCTAAAGGTAAACTTTTGCGCAACTATCCTACAACTGTCTTTCCTCGGTTTGTATTTATGCCTTCTTAGGTAATCTTTCTGAGAAAGAGAAAGAATCCCATCAGCATTCAGCATGCTCAAACCATTCAAGATTGTGAAGATTATTATGAGAGCCTCTACAGGCAAATGGAATGGGCAAGTAAGTGTGTATTATGGGTGATTTTAATTTGCCTCTAATTGATTGGAGTAAATGGAAAGGACACACTATATGGGGAGCAAAATTTTAAAATCAACTAGATGATGGCTATTTGTGTCAACAAGTTAGGAAAAGTACTAAGGAAAAGAATATTCTAGACCTGATCATCACCCATGAACCAGATGACATAATAGGGCTGACATTACAGGAACCAATAACAGGAAGTAATCATGGAGATCTATAGTGGACAATGAAGAGAAAGGTAGCTATAGTTAAAGGCAAAGGATTACGACAGCTTAAGGTGCTACATGGCCTCTATTCATTTGGTAGATATCTTATGGAGAGCAAATACATTTGAAATATAGTATACCTTTAAAACATTAATCACGGAAGCCTTGAATGTGTATCATTAAAAAAATACTCTCCTAGGAGGATTAAAAGTTGGATGAATAATGAAGTTGCTAGATTACTTGAGCAGAAAAAGACTGCATATAAAAGTTTAGAGAACAATAAATAAAAAATACTGAAGCCCATAACAGCTGCAAATTGATCTGTAACAGTGCTACAGAAAAGGTTAGGCTGGCAAAGGCAGATTATGAGAAATTGCTGGCAAAGAGAGCAAAGTGTGGGGATAAGAAATCCTTCACTTATAAAAAATGCAAAGAAAAGGACAAATTGGATCGAACCCTTATGCAAAGAATGTGGGATATTATTAGATACACCAGCTGATATTGCAGATGAACTCAACGGTCACTTTACATCAATATTTACTATATAGTATCGGTGTAAATACACCATACACGTTACATACGTAGCTCAAGTTTATGGGTTAACTATGGTGTATTTACACCGATACTATATAGTTAATTATCAAAACCCATAAGGATTATGCCTAGTGCATTTCGTTTTCAAAATACATTACTACCACACCCTTTTGGCATCTCTCATATTGTGGATATAACTTCGCAACTGTGATGGCTTGTTGTATTACCTGGGTACCTGCCGCCCACTGATGATGAAGCCCAATAGCTTCGAAACGATTGTCTAGAGGCTAGTTTGTTCAGATGTGTTCTACTCGTTCTGAAGTTTGAGGAAAGTGTCCGATCGTATCAAGAGGTTAGTGGCGGTCCTTTCAGCCGAGGTTACCCCCTTGTGGGAACCTCCTTTAGGAGGGTAGTAAGTGATTGATTTTCTTTTGTTTTACATTTCTTTGAAATTTATTTCTGCCAAGTTAGGTATTTTCTTTTTTCGTTTTGCTGGTGTCAGGCAGGACACGGGATTTTTAACTATTCATTTTCCTTAAGGTACCGAAATTAATTATGGCACAGTTCTTTTTTAGAGAAAGAACAGTGGAGTTTCAGACTACAGAGGTTTGTCCAATTAGAGAGGTAATGCGGGGAGTGACTCAGGTTGTTTCGGTTCACGAGATAAAAGGATTAATTCCATTACCGAGGCAGAAATATCAGTTGGTCTTGAAAACAATAGAGGCAAGAGAAAAGGTTTTGAAAGGGTTTTCTATTAGAAACGTAATGATCAAACCTGTGCAAATTGGTAACATACGCAAAGTGGTTACTATTGACAGGTTTCCGGTAGAAATGTCTAATAGTCCTGTCGAGAGCTTTTTTAACAAGTTTGGTAAGGTTGTTAAGATTCACAGGAAAGAATATGAGGAATGGCCAGGTGTAGAAAACAGGTACGGTGCAAATTCATATTGACATGAAAACGCCCATGCCAAACATCATCGATTTGATGGGTCATAGGTTATTAATAAATTACCCAGGAGTTCAGAAAGTTTGTTTGAGGTGTGGAGGTAAAGACCATTTGGGAGCAGAATGCCAAAAATCACATTGTTTTAATTGTAATGGCACAGGTCATATTACGGCCAACTGCCTTAATAATTGTAAAAAATGCGGAGCTTCCACGCATAAATTCATTCAGTGCCCGGAATGCACGTTTGCTGAAAGAGTTGCTGGTGGGGGAGGACAGCAGAAAGCGAGCGAGCCGCCAAAAGATATGCCCAACGCTGAGAGCGTGAAAACTATAGTAGTGCAGAGGGGTGAGATGCAGATTAAAGAAATCACACTAACATTTACAATACATTAATAATTGTAAAAAATGGAGAGCTTCCACGCATAAATTCATTCAATGCCTGGAATGCACGTTTGCCGAAAGAGTTGCTGGTGGGGGAGGACAGCAGAAAGCGAGCGAGCCGCCAAAAGATATGCCTAACGCTGAGAGCATGGAAACTATAGTAGCGCAGAGGGGTGAAATGCAGATTAAAGAAATCACACCAACGTTTACAATAGCGTACGATATGTCGGCAACACAATCGGAACACGCGGAACTAACTAAGGACATGGAAGCGGAAAATACAGTACAAAATGTACATAAGTGGGGGGGGAGAAGGAAGAAATAAGCGGTAAAACTAAAAGAGGAAATTCAAGAAGAGACCGAAACAAAACAAATAGAGGGGGGAAGAGGTATCAATTTTGTCAGGTGGTAAGAAAGATTCGCAGTAATAAGTTGTTTCCTATAGAGCAAAACTATCTCAATGTGTCAAGCTGAATTCCAACTGTTGGTGTGTAATGATCAGGACTCTGCTGCATGCTCGAGACAAATCTAGATATAAAATCAAGCCATTGGTCAGGTTCAAGACGTTGGGAGTAGTTGGAAGACTGCTCAGAGTAGGGACATTTGTCTGTACCAAAGATTATATTCATATAATGCTTGATTCTAAATGTTGAATTCTAAATGGGAAGCCTTCAGAGACTTAATCTTGGAGGCTACTAGGCTTTTCATTCCAACTAAGAAATACTGTTCAAGGTTTAGGCCTAAATGGATGTCAGATGAAATAATGAGGCTTGTGGCAGAGGAGAAAAATGTATGGGATGCATATAAAGTATCAGGTGACACAGAAGCCTATAGCAGATATAAGCTAGTCTCTAATCAAGTCACAAAGGGTAGTCAGGTGAAGGCAGATTACGAGAAATATTTGGCAAAGGATGCAAAGAAAAACAGTTTGCATAAGTAAAAAACTCGTTTTTTCCTTATGCAAACTCTAGAAGGAAAAGAATGAATCAGATGATCATGCTCATGTAGCTGATAAACTGAATGAGTATTTTGCATCTACATTCACACATGAGGAGTTATTCAATGAAGGGAATGCCAGAAGTTTATCAAACTCTAACAGGGAGCTAAGTGATTTTGTAATAACTGAGACTAAAGTGGAGGAGAAATTAGTATTAGTAATGGCCGCATGGTGCAAGAAAGCCTATGGCTTATGCTGCACCAGCCAAAAAAAAAAAAAAAAAAAAAAAAAAAATATCCAAACAAAACAATGATAAAAACAAAAAAAAAAAAAATAATAATTAATAAAAAAAAGGAAATTAAACCTATCATCCTATGCGCTTCCCTTACCCGAAAGTACTATCCAGATCACCTTTGAATTTCCCCAAACTGTCGGCTTCTACCACCCATGAAGGCAACTTATTCCAGTAATTTTTAACTCGCTGGCTAAAATAAAACTTCCTGCAGTCCAATCTAAACATTTCTTCCCGTAACTTGAATTTATGTCCCCTAGTTCTAGCATCATTTATAATTTTGAAAATTTCGTCCTCATTCATTTTACTGATGCTTCTCACAGCCTTAAACACCTCAATCAAATCTCCTCTAAGGTGTCTAGTTTCCAAACTCTGCAATCCACATATTCGAAGTCTTTCTTCATAAGGACGCCCTTTTGTCGATCTTACCTGGCGAGTTACCCGTCTTTGCACCCTTTCAAGAAGCTCGATGTCTTTCTTTAGGTGCGGTCTCCATACTTGAACACAGTATTCCAAGTGTGGTCTAACATAAGCCTTATATAATGGGATTATCACGTTCCTATCTCTACTTGCAAAAGTTTGATAGATCATCGATAAGACACCATGGGCCTTCCTTGCAACCTGTTTACAATGCTCATAGAATTTCATGTCTGGCCGTATCGTAACACCCAAGTCCCTTTCCTCCAGTACTGGGTTTAGTTGAACTCCACCAAGTGAATAAGTTATTTTGGGATTACTGTTTCCCAGGTGTAATACCTTACACTTTGTTGGATTAAAGCATAGCTGCCATTTTTCTGACCATTCCTGAAGTCTATCTAGATCACTGTCAAGCTGAAGAAGCTCAGCTTGACAGTGATCATTAACTGCTCTACCAATTTTAACATCATCTGCAAATTTAGACATCACGCCCTCTATCCCTTCATCAATGTCGTTTATGAAAATTAAAAACAACAGTGGCCCTAATACTGATCCTTGGGGAACCCCACTTCTTACATCAACCCAATCTGAGGAATAGCCATTTATCACAACCATCTGCTTCGTAGCCATCCTTTTATCCATCTAAGGATTTTCCCAGTGATTTCAACCTGTTCCAGCTTATAATGCAACCGCTCATGTGGGACTGAGTCAAAAGCTTTACTGAAATCTAAATAAAAGAAATTATTCCCTAAATCCAGCTCGTGAGTGACCCTTTCGAAATAGCGAACCAGATTTGTTAAACATGATTTTCCCTTTACAAAACCATGCTGAGTATCCTCGAGAATTTCAATTCGATCCAAATTGATCCTGAATTCCACCCTTGATCATTGCCTCCATGATTTTCCCTACTAGTGAAGTCAGACTGACAGGTCGATAATTTACAACTTCACTCTTGGAGCCACCCTTATGTATGGGAGATACATTTACACTTTTCCAATCCAAGGGAATCTCCCCAGAGTCTAGTGATGCTCGCATAATTAGCCTCAATGGTTCAATGCACTTGCTTGCCGCCTCTCTTAAGATTATAGGGTGTATTCCATCAGCTCCAGGAGCCTTACTGGTCTGTAGGCTCGAAAGTTTTTTCATTAAATAATCTTGCGAAATTTCAATATCATTAATTACATATTTTTTAACTTCACTCCCACAATTTACCATTGCCACAAAAGGTTTTTCATTTGTAAATATCGATGCAAAATAACTGTTGAGTTCATCTGCACGGCAGCTGGTGTATTTAATACTATCCCCTTTCCCTTATGTAAAGGTCCGATCTGGTTTGTCCTGCTCTTCTTGGCATTTATATATGTGAAGAATTCTTTATCCCCCCTCTTTGCTCTGTTTGCTAGTGATTTCTCATAAACTGCCTTTGCCTGTTGAACCTTTTCTGTGGCTCTATTACACATCACCTTGTAGCTGTTATAGGCTTCAGTACTTTTTATTGCTCTGTAACTTTTCCATGCCACCTTTTTCTGCTCAAGTAATATGGCAACTTCACTATTCATCCAACTTGGAACCCTCCTCGTGGAGTATTTTTTTAATGGTATATGCGCATTCAAGGCATCTGTGATTAATGTTTTAAAAGCGTACCACAGTTCAAATGTATTAATTTTCTGCACGATATCTACCCAGTTAATAGAGGCCATGTAGTACCTTAAGGCATCGTAATTTCCTTTTCTGAAATTAAAACCCATTCCTTTGCCTTTTACTTCTGCTACCTCTCTCGTCATCATCCACCGTAGAACTCCGTGATCACTTCCTGCTACTGGTTCCTCTACTGTCAGCCCTGTTATGTCATCTGATTCACGTGTGATGATGAGGCCTAGGATATTCTTTTCTCTAGTACTTTCCCTGACATGTTGATACAAATAACAGTCATCTAGTTGATTTAAAAATTTTGTTCCCCATGTCGAGTTTCCTTCCCATTTACTCCAATCAATTAGAGGCAAATTGAAATCATACCCATAATAAGGCATTGACGCTTACTTTCCCATTCCATTTGCATGATCTTCACAATCACCTGGTCTGTAGATTACTTCTACTCGCATTATACCTTTGTTTCCAACTATCTCACACTATACAGACTCTATACTAGCATGTGAAATGTCTGAATCCGGGAAAGCTATCGTCGCACTCAGGCTGCTTCTGATAAGAAGCATTACCCCACAACCCCTTCTGTCTACCTTATCCTTCCTAAATACATTATACAAGCCGTACTTGAACTCGTCATCCCCAATTTCCGGGTGGCACCACGTCTCTGTAAGCCCTATTATGTCCACGTTACTTGTTTTAACCAGCAGTTCGAATTCGCTCATTTTATTGACGACACTTCTTGTTGTTAAACATAAAGAAGGCACCTGAGGTGGATGGGATTTATCAAGTTATATTAAAGGAGGCGGCAAATAAGCAAACCCTTAGCCATAATATTGAGAGCTTCCCTGGACTCAGGGGAGGTCACCATGGACTGGAGGTGCGCAAATGTATCACCAATTCACAAAAGGGGTTCAAAAGGTGACACAAGTAACTATAGACTGTTAGTTTAACTTGTGTTCCAGGGAAAATAATGGAATCACTGGTTAAAGAAGCATTTCAGGATCATCTAGACAAGACTGCAGTAATAAAGACACAGCATGGGTTTGTTAAAGGGAGATCTTGTCTGACCAATTTTATTGGATACTATGTGGTCACAAAGGAACTGGATGCAAAAAATAATTTTGATATCATATACTTGGATTTCAGGAAAGCTTTTGATACTGTTGCGCATGGAAGACTGCTGTACAAATGGTAGAGGTATGGCATGGAGGGTTGAAATGGAAGGGTTTTTTTTTTTTTGGCAGATGCTGCATAAGCTTGCTTTCTTGCATCATATGCCTCTACTAATGTTAATTGCTTGAGATTTCTGTTTATTAAATGTTGTGCAGGCTCGAAAGTAATGTCTTGAACGGTTTGCAAATTCCATATTCTCTGAAGATGCTATTTTAGCCTATAGGAAGTCCATACTCTGGACCAAGGTATGATGGAAATCCTCTTTGATGCTGTAAAGGTGGAAAACATCTTAAGCCAACTGGTAAGCAAATTCATTAGTTTATAGATCAAAATTTTTAAGACTGACCAAGAATGGCAGAGGCAACCTGAACACATTTTAGTCACACAAATTCCCAAGAATTTGTGTGACTATGTATCACTCTGGTATTAGTTGAATTCACAAAATTTAATTTTGGAAAAAGTATGTGTAAAATAACAATGAATACCTCATGGTCTGAATCGAGATGTCTCTGGAAGGTAGGCAAGAGTGCAAGGAAAGGGATAAGGATGAAATGCCATTGGTTGTTACCTCTGGTCAGGAGATTGTATTATAGCCATAAAACTGTGCAAGCGAGGTTTGGTAGGAGCATGTGCTGAAGGTTAGCCAGTTGGGAAGTAAGGGAAGTTCAAGTATCTGCAGACAAGGTACAAGTCTGAAGGAATTACACGCTGATTAATGATTTTGATTCTAATGGATGGTTTCAGATGATGCTGAGGTAGGTATATTACAGTTATGTCTATTAGGACTATGGTAGTTGAGAGTAACATAAAGCAGGTGTTTTGCTAAAAACTTGGGGAACAAGTAAGGTTTGAGGGCTTTTAAAGAAAATTGCAACATTGCCTCCCCTTCATTGAACTCTAGAAGTAAAAGCAAAATTATAGCCTGTTGCAGCAGAGAATATAAAAAATTCCTGGCCAGTACTCAGTGACATAGAGGATGTGTATGTCATTGGCAAGGAGAATTTGCTCAATAGCATCCAGTTTGTTGTGAAGGCTGATGGTGTCAGTTTGGTAATTGTGCCGATGGAGGTCTCCAGTGACATAATTGTAGACTGTGCTGCATACCCAGAAAGGGGCCCACTCGTGCCTGTTCTCTTGAAGATTCATTGCTATCAAGGAGGATGGATTACTCGGGATTGTAAATGGGGCATTCTCTTTTCCTCAGAAAAGAATCTGATGTATATGGCTTGGTGCCAAAAGGCAGGATCTACAAAATTTTGGTAGGCAGTGGGTGAATACATAAGGAAGGAGGCTATTTGCTGAGTTTTAAGCTATTTAACTTTGACCGAGAGATTGTGTCCTTCAATAAACATTCCCCTAATGGATTCAAGATATGTTCTAGGTCCAAAATGGGAGGTGAGAATCTTGGTTCTGGTGGAAACTACAGAGATGTTATATTTCTTAGTTAGTTGAGACAGGTGTACTTAACACACAAGAAAGAAGAAAGGAAAGATATACTAGGGAATTTTTGGTATCATGATGCTTTATGATTCAGTCAAGGTTGATGTGTTGTTACCTTAAGTCTTCAGGATAATGAGGCATTTGCTTGATACGTGAACGTTAAGGTTATGCATAAGCAAAAGCATGAGCAAAAATATTAAAAATCAGAAATATCTGCTCAGGAAGATGACAACACATCAGGCTTTAGCAGAGCAAGAAGAATCCACTGGTTGAAAGATTACACTTTGAAGTTAAGTATTATTATCTAAAACTTCATTAACATCAGGAGCATAAAGCGATACAACATACCACAACTTGTGCAGGTACACAGGCTGATCATTTAATTTCATTTTTGTAAACTGAAATTTTGGCAAAAACTGTAGCTCTGGCAAGAATACAGTAACTCAGAGTGACACAACATTGTTTTAGGTATTGACGGAGGAAATTCCCCTGTAAAATACTGTAGTAGTAGTATAGTGGCATGTGATGCAAGAAAGCAAGCATATGAGCTTATGCAGCATCAGCCAAAAAAAAATTACACAACCATTCCCTCTATTTGTCTGGAGGATCTGGACATTTGTACAGATCCTCCAGACAAATAGAGGGAATGTTTTTTTTTTAAGGAGGATCTGGACATTTGTCCAGATCCTCCTTAAATTTATTTAACCTATCAACTTCCAAAACGACAGATGGCAGTTTGTACCAGCAATTAACCACCCGCTGACTAAATGCAAATTTCCGCACATGTATTCCGCATCCGTCTTTCCTCAATTTGAATTTATGCCCCCTTAGGTTCGTAATCTGAAAAAGTGGAAGAATCCCATCAGAATTCAGCATGCTTAACCCATTCAAGGCCTTATACACCTCAATCAGATCACCTTGCAGGTGCCTAGTCTCCAGCAGCTGCAATTTGCAGAACTTAAGCCTTTCTTGGTAAGAGGATCCCTTCATTTCCCTCACCAGTCTTGCCCTTCTCTGTACACGCTCAAGCAAATCTACATCCTTCCTAAAATGAGGCCTCCAGACCTCTACACAGTACTCAAGGCGTGGCCTGACCATTGTCTTATACAGAGGGACAATCACCTCCTTTTCCCTGCTAGCAGAATTCCTATATATCATTGACAAAACCCCATGACCTGCCCTGGCAGCCTGAAAACCCCAAACACGAGAGGTATTAGAACCTATAATACTTAGTACTGTGCTTGGGTTTGAGGTTGAGAAGACGAAAGAAGATATTTGTTGACATTAGCCTTGAAGGACTGAAATTTTCAGGAAATACATATGAAGGAAGGTTGTTCCAGAAAATGGCAGTTGAATGAATCAACGAGGAAGATGACAAGTTAGTTCTGGGAGTTTGAAGTTGGACAGTAAATGGATGTTGGCTGATGGCAGCACGTGTTTGGACTGTTTTGAAAGAGAGAGCGGGAATTATAGAAGCCCAGTGCCCATGGAAGTATCTGTAGGAAAGGCATGCAGCAGAAACAGTATGTGTATGAGACAGCGAGTGGAGAGACTCTGTTAGAGATGAATCATTAATTAACCTAACTGCTCTCTTCTGAATGGAATCTAGAAGCCTGAGAGAGGTTTTGGGGGCACCATCCCAGATGTGGGAACAGTATTCCATGGTAGGGTGTATTTGCGATTTGTACAAAGTGAAGAGCTGTTCGGAAGAAAAGTAATGCCGAGAGCGAAAGAGAAAACCAAGTTTTTTAGATGCAGAGTAAGCAATATTTGTAATGTGCTTGTGCCAAGAGAGATTAGAAGTCAGGGTAATCCCCAAAAGAGATATATCATTTTGCCTAGAAATCGGAGTGTCACTAAAGATAAGCATAGGAGCAGAAGAATGCTTTTTGTGAGATAATAATACTTAAGACAAGACTGAGTTTTAGAAGGATTGAAATCAACTAAGTTGTCTTTGCCCCCCCCCCCCCTCCTGGAGAATTATCTGGAGATCGGCATTTAAGGAATTGGTAGCAGATTTTTGAGAAGTTGAAGCTGATTGCACAGGGCAAAGGTTTCTCAAAGTGGAATGCAATTTGCTGTCATCAGCAAAACTATGGATAGAAAGTCATTAATATACAAAAGGAAAAGAGTGGGGGAAAGAACTGAACCTTAGGGGGACACTGGCATTAGTGGAGAAGATAGAAGACAGAGAGCCATCTACCATCACCCTCAGTGAATGGTAGATGGCTCTCTCAGAAAAACTGGATAACCAATTACAAAAAAACAGTTGGCAAACCATAAGATGGAAGCTTGTTTAGAAGACCTTTAAGCTGAAGTCAAAGAACTCCAAGTGATTAGTAGATGAAAAGTCATCAAAAGACATAACGTGGTCTCGACAATGCCCACCACATACACACTACTCGGACTCCCTCCAGTCGCTATCTGGCAGAGTAGAGGTAGCAAGATTATACATTAGGTAATCAGGAAGCTTCCTAAAGAGTTACCAATAGATTCGGTCCAATGTACTAACTAGCAGCCAGCCTGCAAATGCTGTTTTAGAGCTGTACCTTCAAAATGTAAGGAAGATTGGATCTCGCCACTATGTTCATCGTAACCTCAAAAGTCATCAATCATACTGCATGATGGAAGAGATAGGGAATGGTTGACCGGAACTTAGCTCTGGAGACTAAACATGGGTTCCACCACTTCAAGCCTCCAATAAGCAAAGTGGTGGTATTTGACCGGTTGATGAGAGTCATCTACCACCTAGTACTGCCTGGTAAGACAGAGGGGCAGCATTGCTCTGTGTGGTGTGGGCACCACACCTCGACCCCTGATTACATTGATTCACACCTGGGTGGTGGCGCCTCCGTAGCCAGGTGGGAAGGAGCAGCAGTGCGTAGCACACGCTTCTTGATTAGACCGGGGTTCGAGCCCGTCACCACCAAATACGGATGATGCGGAAAGGTCAGGAAATGGCCACCGCATATCCCGAAGCAATATGGCCTAAGCTGCTAATGCTCCTAAAAACCAAAAAAAAAAAAAAAAAAAAAAAAAAAAACCACCTGGGTGGTCACCCACCGTGTGCTTGTGCATGGAGGTTATACCCAGGATTTCTAACAGTCCCACCATCGTGAAGGTGCAAGCAGAGGATTTGGCTGTGACAGACCTTCCGAACTTCGGCGAAATCGGGTACATTTGACTTGAGTGTCACCTGAATATCAGTTCCATCAGCGGTTTAGACTCTGATGGAAGTACAGCTTGACTGGCATATCTGAGAGAATGTCTGTGACAACCTCAAGGACCACTACTACTTATAAAAGGGCAAATTGAAATCTATAATGAACATGTTTCCTGTTCCATCCCCATCTAGAGGCTCTCACAGTTTTCTGGTCAGTAGTATACCCTTTCCAGCACTCTCATTTCCCTCTTTGTTTTCCAATATCTCACACTACACAGAGTTTATGTTGACATGAGTTACTTACATATCAGGAACTCCCTTATTGTACAGAGATTGTGGATGCCTCCGTAGCCAGGTGGGCAGGAGCAGTAGTGCGTAGCACACCCTTCTTGATTAGACCAGGGTTCGAGCCCGTGAGCTACCAAATACAGATGATGCGGAATGGTCAGGGAATGACCATGCATATCCCTGGAGCAATATGGCCTTAGTTGCTAATGCTCCTAAAAACCAAATAACAACAACAACAATAACAACAGAGATTGCTTTTCACTAACTTGACCTCTACCTCAACTGTTCTGTCTCTTCTTTCTAAATATATTGTTGAATCGATATCCATAATTTTACATAATTTTTCTGGTCCCATGATGATGTGCATCAAGCCAACTCACATCTATAATGCCCATTCCTTTCAGTACAGTTTTTTCCATATATATATTTTTAAAATTACAGTTAATAGGAATCCGATTCTAATGCTAACAAATTTCTTACTAGACTTTCATCAACCTTAAATAATAAATTGTTTATTAATTTATTATTAAATTAATAAACATTAATTAATGTTTATTAATCTTTTTCTAGCCTGATCGTCAAACACTCATGTGGAGTGCTACTTGGCCAAAGGAGGTACTTGCCTTAGCAGAAGAATTTCTTAAAGATTATGTGCAGATCAACATAGGAGCCCTCCAACTCTCTGCAAATCATAATATCATTCAAATAATAGAAATATGCGAGGAACAAGAAAAAAGTCAGAAGTAAGTAATAGCTTTCCTAAAACTATATTATTTTAATTTTTTGTAGTGATAGAGGTAGCTTTTTTCGAATTATCAGTCTGATAAAGTCATACTCTGAGACAATAAATGGATAAAACTAATTTTGTAAATAAATTCTATGTAATCTTTGCTGCCTTGCATTGATTTTCCATTTTTACTTATACTAACTGTTAAAAATTTTCTTGTTTGAAAGAGCACAAGCATAATCACGAAGATTTTAAACTTCCTGGAAAACTCTCATCAGAATAAATGGGTCATATTTCAGAAATTAATTCTAGATGCTATGTATTATTTCATACATTTAAAACTTATTGTAGGAAATGATGCATAGTTGGTTAGTGCAGAAGAGTATTAAATTTCAACTTCTACATTGAAATAAAAACTGTGCAACTTTATTAACTGCTGCCCTGGGCAAATGAAGTCCACTATTACAGCGATAAATTTTACTCCTATACATGTTGATAATAATTCACCATTCGGCATTAAGTAATAAAAATGGAATACATAAGAAAGGCACCTTGGGTGCCTTTCTTTTGTATTTCTTAAAGCCACCCACAATCTCTATTTGGGTGGCTTTAAGAGAAACAGTGAAAGAAGTAAGCTAACTCAGCTTTAATTATGAGAGCATCCTTGGATTCAGGATGTCCCTAAAGAGTGAAGAAGTGCAAATGTATCCCCAGTTCAAAAAGTGGGATCAGAGGGTGACATTAGTAATTACTGACTTGTTAGTTTAACTTCTGTTCCAGGAAAAATAATGGAGTCACTGGTAAAGGAAGTAATGTAGGATCATCAAGACAGGGCTACATTTATACTTGACACACAGCATGGGTTTGTTAAAGGAAAGTCTTGTCTCACCAGTTTTATTGGGAACTATGATGTGGTCCCAAAGAAACTGAATGCAAACATTAATTTTGATATCATATACAGTCAGTCTTCGTATAGCACGATAGTTGTGTTCCTAGAAATCCTCGTGCAATACAAATAACAGGCCCTATGGGAAAAATAGGGTTAGGTGCCGACCACCCAAGATTGAACACACATTTGTAACCAAAACATTACCAAACACAATAAATAATCGTAATAAAATATTTACGTATTTTATTACGACTATTACGTAAGAAAATATTGTTAATTCTTTTGCTTCTATCGTAAGCAAACTTGTTTTTTTGTTTGATTTTCTATCCAAACAGATGACAGCCATTCCATCTCTTCCAATTCTTTGGGTCTTGATCTAATGGATTTTAATTACACTTTGAGTTGTTCCTGCTATGAAACTTGTTTTTATTTTCTCTGCATTCTTTCTAATTTTCGGCATTGCCTCATTTAGGCCAGTAGCATGTGCAATATCACATGGTCTTAATTTTGCTCAGTGTTTCAAATTTTCATATTTTTTCTCTATCAACAGAGGCGGACTGACCATAAGCCTTACCGGGGAAACACTGATGGGCCGGAGGCCAGAAGATGATGGAGGCCAGTAATTTTGGCCATAAATGCTTGTATATTTATGCAGTACTTTGCATTTGTACATCACACCATTCACACCATTCCCTCCAAATGGCTGTCCAGGTCCTCCTTAAATTTATTCAACCTATCAACTTCCACAATGACAGATGAGGGCGCTGTCGCAGTACTCAAGGTGTGGCCTGACCATTGCCTTATACAGAGGGACAATCACCTCCTTTTCCCTGCTAGCAAAATTCCTATATATCATTGACAAAACCCCATGACCTGCCTTGGCAGCCTGTCTGCATTGCTCAGAAAACTTCATATCTGACTGCACAATTACTCCCAGGTCTTTTTCATTTTCTACCACCTTAAGTGTAGTACCACACAGTTGGTACTTTTCTCTTGGGTTACTTCTACCCATATGCAGTACTTTGCATTTGTCAAGGTCAAACTTCAGTTGCCACTTAGCCCATCTGCCGAAATTATCTAAATCCTGTTGCAGTAGCATACTGCCATTACTGTCATTAACAACCCTGCCAACCTTTGTATCATCTGCAAACTTCGACATTAAGCATGATATACCTTCATCAATATCATTGATAGATATACAAAACAACAGTGGACCCAACGCTTTGACCCAGTCTGCCTCTGACCCAGTCTGCCTCTTTGACCCAGTCTGCCTCTGTTTATCAATATTGCTTTTCTTTTTCTCTCTGCATCTGTAGTGTCTTCACCAGGATGCTTCCTTTTCACACCTTTTAAGTATTTTACTCATTTTTAGGGAATACAGCACAATTACAAAATGAGGAGGCATGCTTGATACACATAAACAAAGCTGTGCATGTGTAGCAACTGAATAAACAACACTGTAAAGGCAGAGACACATTAACATCTCACTAGCTCACATTTTGCTAAAACACATTTCTGGGGGTTACTACCATAAAACAATAAAAACTATTTCCCGCTGTGTTTCTGCTAGTGGAAGCTGTTATAAACTGGTAGTAAACTCGATCTAATTGCATTTGCAATAATACCGATAGCTGGAATTATGTCGGTTTTTACGTTTGGCGAAAAGCGTTTCCCCTTCACTGATATAAAAAATATACATTTTCAGAATCTTCTCTTTATTACTATCATGTTGCGTTCAATTTCAGGTTATTCCGCATTCGACTGCCATTTCTTGTAAGCACAAAGGTGAATCGTGTATAAGCGAATTCGGTTCGTGTTATACACGATATCGTTCCCCTATTTATAAATAATGTATGATCGAATTCGTGTAGTGTAAAGATGTGTTATACAAGAACTGACTGTACTTGAATTTTGGGAAAGCTCTTGACATTGTTGCACATAAAAGACTGCTGTACAAATTGGCACACACTGCTGTACAAATTGGCATTAAGGGCAAGTTGCTGCTATGGATAAAAGGATGATTGAATGGGAGAAGACAGAAAGTGGTAATCAGTGGACACTGCTTTTGTGTACTAATTTTATTAGTGGAGTACCTCTATATTTATAGTAGTAGTAGTGGCATGTGATGCAAGAAAGCAAGAGATGAGCTTATGCAGCATCAGCCAAAAAAAAAAAATTACACAACCATTTCCTCTAAACATTTGTCCAGATCGTCTTTAAATTTATTTAACCTATCAACTTCCAAAACAACAGATGGCAGTTTGTACCAGCAATTAACCACCCGCTGACTAAAGGCAAATTTCCGCACATGTATTCCACATGTCTTTCCTCAATTTGAATTTATGCCCCCTTAGGTTTGTAATCTGAAAAAGTGGAAGAATCCCATCAGAATTCAGCATGCTTAACTCATTCAAGGCCTTATACACCTCAATCAGATCACCTTGCAGGTGCCTAGTCTCCAGCAGCTGCAATTTGCAGCTGCAGTTCTGCAATTTGCAGAACTTAAGCCTCTCTTGGTTAGAGGATCCCTTCATTCCCCTCACCAATCTTGTTGCCCTTCTCTGTACACACTCAAGCAAATCTACATCCTTCTTAAAATGAGGCCTCCAGACCTGTACGCAGTACTCAAGGCCCACACCTTGAGTACTGTGTATACCACGTCTAGAGTACAGGCTTGAGTGGCCTGACCATTGCCTTATACAGAGGGACAATCACCTCCTTTTCCCTGCTAGCAGAATTCCTATATATCATTGACAAAACCCCATGACCTGCCCTGGCGGCATTGTTCAGAAAACTTCATATCTGACTGCACAATTACTCCCAGGTCTTTTTCATTTTCTACCACCTTAAGTGTAGTACCATACAATTGGTACGTTTCTCTGGGGTTACTTCTACCCATATGCAGTACTTTGCATTTGTCAAGGTTAAACTTCAGTTGCCACTTCTTAGCCCATCTGCCCAAATTATCTAGATCATGTTGCAGTAGCACACTGCCATTACTGTCATTAACAACCCTGCCAACCTTTGTATTATCTGCAAACTTCGACACTAAGCCTGATGTACCTTCATCAATATCATTGATAAATATACAAAACAATAGAGGACCCAACACCGAACCCTGTGGGACTTCACTAATAACATTAGTCCACAAAGAGCAGCACCCATTAATTACCACCCTATGTGTTGTCCCACTCAACCATCCTTTTATCCATTGTAGCAACTTACCCTTAATACCATTCTGCTCCAATTTGTATAATAGTCTTCCAATGATATTGATGAAAGCAAAGCAGGTTTAATGTCTGCAGGTGATACAAAGGTTGGTAGGTTGCTTAATACCTACCAACTTGGACATTAAGTCTAATATAACTTCATCAATATCATTCATAAATATTGAAGACAACAATGGGCCCTGCACAGAACATTAGCATTAGCAAAGGCACATGAGGCAAGAAAGCAAGCTTATATAGCATCAGTCAAAAAAAAAAAAAAAAAACCCTTATTTCACCCATCCACTCGCTCCAAATGTTTGTCAAGTTCTGCCTTGAATCTGTTTAAGCTATCAATTTCTACAACGACAGATGGAAGTTTGTTCCAGCAATCCACCACCCGCTGGCTAAAGGCAAACTTCCGCACATCTATCCTACAACCGTCTTTCCTCAATTCGAATTTATGCCCTTTATGGCGATTATTCTGAGCAAGAGGAAGAATCCCATCAGCATTGAGCATGCTCAAACCATTCAAGGCTTTATCCATCCCAATCAGATCACCTCGCAGGTGCCTAGTCTCCAGACACTGTAATTTGCAAAACTTAAGCCTTTCTTCGTAAGAGCAATCCTTTGTTCCATTCACTAATCTTGTTGCCCTTCTCTGTATTCTTTCCAACAGCACTACATCCTACTGAAAATGAGACCTCCAGACCTGTATATACAAAGGGTACTAGGAAAGTTTTGCAATACAGCTTTTTTTATTTAATTTTTTCAAAGTAATTTCCTCTACATTCAATACACCTCTCCATCCTCCAAAACCAATCTTTAAACCAGTTCTGCCAAGTTTCACTAGGGAGTAAAGCACACTCGTTGTCCCAAGCCCGTAGTAGGTCCTCATCACTGGAAAACCGCCTCCCTTTTAGCTTCATTTTCACATGCGGGAACAGTGCAAAGTCACAGGGAGCAAGGTCTGGACTGTAGGGAGGGTGCTCGAGAAGTTTCAGTCCTGTCGTGGTCAAATATTCGGTGCAGGCTTTGGCGCGGTGAGCTGGAGCATTTTCGTGATGGAGGTACCAGGTGTCCATTCTTGACTTTGGCCGCAGGTTCTTCATAGATCCAATGACTTTAGGCAGGCATTGTTCAGTATACCACTTAGCTGTGACTGTCTTCTGCGTGTCCAAAACGACACGTTCCACAATTCCACTCGATTTGAAAAATACAGCTATCATTTTCTTCTTTACAGATCGGGATTTTCTGACAATCACGGGTGTGTCGTCATCATCAAAGACTCAAACTTTGTTTTGAGCCTTGGTCGGCAGATCGTAAGAGTACAGCCAAGTCTCGTCACCTGTCACGATGTTGTTCACATACTGAGATTGTCCCTTATCAAACTTTTTTAACATCTCCCGGCACCAAGTCATACGTCGTGTCATCTGCTCTTCAGTCAGTTGATGCGGCACCCAGAGAGAACAAAGTTTCTTCACGTGCAAATGATCTTGCAGAATCGAACGAATTGCTGGTGCATTTAGGCCCAAATTATCCTCTATCTGTTGGTAGGTCACTCGCCTGTTTTCGTCAAGCATTTTCCTCACAGCAGTAACGTTTTCCTCTGTAACTGACGTTCGTGGCCTTCCCGGCCTCTCAGAATCCTCCAGAGTGAAATTTCCCCTTTGGAATTCTCTATACCACCTGAATATCGTTGTACGATGTGGACAATCATCATCTAGTGCAAGAGTCATTTCTTCTAAACACTGGTCTATTGTTAAACCACGCACAAAATTATACCGCAAAACTGTCCTTATCTCATTTCGTGACCACGATGCCATCGCAAGCACTTTACACTCTCAGTACTAATGAATAAAGAAAATGGCAGAGAAGAAAAATGCATGGGATACATACAAATTAACACGTGACACGGACGCCTATGATAGATACAAGTTGATCTGTAACCAAGTTACAAAGGAGGTTAGGCAGGCGAAGGCAGATTACGAGAGATCCTTGGCAAGGGATGCGAAGAAAAACAGCAAAGAGTTCTTTACTTATGTAAACTCTAGAAGGAAGGGGATGAATCAGATTGGTCCACTTGAGATCGATGGGTCAACTGTTGATGACCCTGCTCGGGTAGCTAACAAACTAAATGAATATTTTGCATCGACATTCACACATGAGGAGTTATTCAGCGAGGGGAATGCCAGAGGTGTATTCAATTCTAGCAGTAAGCTAGAGAATCTTGTAATAACTGAGAGCAAAGTGGAGGAGAAATTGTTGAAGATAAACACAAGAAAGGCACCTGGGGTGGATGGGATCTATCCAGTTATATTAAAGGAGGCAGCAAAGGAGGTAAGCAAACCCTTAGCCATAATTATGAGAGCTTCCTTGGACTCAGGGGAGGTACCCATTGACTGGAGATGTGCAAATGTGACCCCAATTCACAAAGGGGGATCAAAGGCTGACACAAGTAATTATAGACCTGTGAGTTTAACTTCTGTTCCCGGAAAATTAATGGAGGCACTGGTGAAAGAAGCACTGCAGGATCATCTAGACAAGACTTCGGTTATAGCTAGGACACAGCATGGTTTTGTTAAGGGGAAGTCTTGCCTGACCAATTTGATTGGATACTATGATGCAGTCACAAAAGAACTGGATGCAGGGAATAACTTTGATATTATATACTTGGATCTTAGAAAGGCTTTTGATACTGTTGCACATGGAAGACTGCTGCACAAATTGGAGCAGTGTGGCATTGGAGGCAAGTTGCTGCTATGGATAAAGGGGTGGTTGAGGGGGAGAAGACAGAGAGTGGTAATCAATGGACACTGCTCATCGTGGACTAATGTTATTAGTGGAGTCCCTCAGGGTTCAGTATTGGGGCCTTTATTGTTTTCTGTATTTATAAATGATATTGATGATGGTATATCAGGCTTAATGTCCAAGTTTGTGGACGATACGAAGGTTGGCAGGGTTGTCAAGGACACTACTGACACTATTCTGCTGCAACAGGATTTGGAAAGGTTGAGCAGATGGGCTTCGAGGTGGCAAATGAAGTTTAACATTGACAAATGTAAAGTACTACATATGGGAAACAGCAACCCCAGAGCAGCGTATCAACTCTGTGGTACTACACTGACAGTGGTAGAGAATGAAAGGGACCTGGGGGTGGTGGTGCAGGCAGATATGAAGTTCTCTGAGCAGTGCAGACGAGCTGCAAGAGTAGCTCATGGTGTATTGTCAATGATATATAGGAATTTTTCTAGCAGGGATAAGGAGGTGATTATTCCCTTGTATAAGGCAATGGTCAGGCCACACCTAGAGTACTGTATACAGGCCTGGAGGCCTCATTTCAGGAAGGATGTAGAGCTGCTGGAAAGAGTACAGAGAAGGGCAACTAGATTGGTGAATGGGACAAAGGGGTTCTCTTACGAAGAAAGGCTTAAGTTTTGCAAATTACAGTGTCTGGAAACTAGGCACCAGCGGGGTGATCTGATAGAGGTGTACAAAGCCTTGAATGGTTTGAGCATGCTCAATGCTGATGGGATTCTTCCTCTAGCTCAGAAAAATCACCTGAGGGGGCATAAATTCAAATTGAGGAAAGACAGATGTAGGATAGATGTGCGGAAATTTGCCTTTAGCCAGCGGGTGGTTGGTGGGTGGAACAGACTTCCATCCCTTGTCGTGGAAGTTGATAGCCTAAATAAGTTTAAGGCTCAGCTGGACAGGTATTTCGAACGAACAGAGGGGTGAAGTGGAAGTGGTTATTTTTATTTATTTATGTTACTTTTTTTTTTTTTTTTGGCTGATGCTGCATAAGCTTGCTTTCTTGCATCAAATGCCTCTACTAATGCTAATGCTAATGCTAATAACTGAGCCCATCGACTTGGCGCGGCAGCTACAATGCACGTATGAACATGTCTCAACATGCAGCAACAAGCAGCTTCCTGTGATTCATTGTTGCGTCATATTGCAAAACTTTCCTAGTACCCTTTGTAGTACTCAAGGTTTGGCCTGACCATTGCTTTATACAAGGGGATAATCACCTCCTTATCCCTGCTAGAAAAATTCCTGTATATCATTGACAAGACACCACGAGCTACCCTTGCAGACCATTTGCACTGCTCAGAAAACTTCATATCTGCCTGCACAATTACCTCCAGGTCCTTTTCATTCTCTACCACTGTTAGTGTAGTACCACAGAGTTGATACGTTATTCTGGGGTTACTGCTTCCCGTATGTAGTACTTTACATTTGTCAATGTGAAACTTCATTTGCCACCTCTCAGCCCATCTACTCAACTTCTAGATCCTGTTGCAGCAGCGTACTGTTATTGCCCTTCTGTGTACCCTTTCACTAGTTCTACATCCTTCCTAGATTCAGACTTCTCGACATGAATGCAGTACTCAAGCTATGCCCTGACTATTGCTTTATACGAAGTGATAATCACCTTCTTATCCTTCCTAGGATGATTCCTGATTATCATTGACAAGACCATATGGGCTGCTCTGTGTGCCTGTCTGCACTGCTAAGAAAACTTCACTTCTGAATGCCTATTACCCCCAGGTCCTTTACACTCTACATTACCCTGAATGTAGTACCACACAGTTGGAAGGTTACTTTGGGGTTACTGCTACCCATATACAGTACTTTGTGTTTGTCAATGTTAAACTTTAATTGACATCTCTTAGCCCATCTACCCAACTTTCTAGATCCTGTTTTAGTAGCGTGCTGTCATTACTCTCATTAACAACCCTGTCAACCTTTGTCTCATCCCCAATCTGCAAACTTGGATATTAAATTTGATATACTTTCATTAATATCATTGATAAATATAGAAAAACAACAATTGGCCCAACACCGAACCCTGGGGGGGGCTCCACTAATAAATTTTTAGTCCACGAAGAGCATGTGATGCTCTTCACTCTGTCTTCTCCCACTCAGCCATCCCTTTATCCATAGCAGCAACTTGCCTTTAATGCCATACTGCTCCAATTTATACAGCAGCCTTCTATGTGGAATGGTATCAAAAGCTTTCCTTAAATCCAAGTATAATATATCAAAATTATTTTTTGCATCCAGATATCCACTTATTTTGAAACCAAATTTTAGTATCCAATCAAATTGGTCAGACAAGTCTTCCCCTTAAACCCATGCTGTCTGAACTGTAACTGCAGTCTTCTTGATGATTCTGCAATGCTTCTTGAACCAGTGGCTCCATAATTTTCCCTACAACAGGCAGTAGTTAAAAAACAACCTCCCCCAAATCCAATTATGCTCTCAAAATTATGGCTAAGGGTTGCCTACTCCTTTTGCTGTCTCCTTTAATATAGGAGACAGCAAATATTATGTTTAACTTCATCAATTTATACTCCATTCTGCTCTTAGTTATTACAGAATCCTTTAGTTCCCTGTTAGTTTGATAAACTTTTTTCATTCCCCTCCCTAAATAACCTTCATGTGTGAATGTAGATGCAAAATATCATTCAGTTTGTCAGCTACCTGAGCAGGATCATCAAAAGTTGAACCATTGATATCAAGTGGATGAATCTCATTCACCCCCTTCCTTCTAGAGTTCACATAAGTAGAGAAGTTTCTGCTGTTTTTCTTTGCATCGCTTGCCTAACCTCCTTTATGACTTGATTACAATCTAGTTTGTATCTGCCATGAGCTAGTCTGTAATTGCTGTTGGTAATGTCATCAGCAATTACAGATTTAATTTAAATTCTATACAGTGATCCCACTGTATAGAATTTAAAAACTGTCTGAGACCACTGTAGTTTTTGAAAGCAAAAACCATTCCCTTTACTCCTTATGTTAATTAAATTGATAATTTATTTATCCCTATTTTGTGTTACAATTGTTGGGAGATAACAGCAAGAAGGGAGGGAGAACACATAAATCTTTAAATAACCTCACATCAGCATACTGTGATCTCTGCCACCGAGTCATTCATTTATCTGCAGATCCTTAATGCTTGAATAATCACTGCTGATAATTGGATCAGAAGTATTACTCCCTCTGGTGACCAATCCACAAGTTCCAGTTAATATCTGGGAAGTTAAAATCCCCCATTATAAGACCTTCTGATTTACTGGCATTCTCTATTTCTCTGTACAGTTATTCCTTGTACTCATCAGCTTCATTAGGTCTATAACTAACCTCATGTTTGCTTTCCCGGTGCTTATGTCACACCAGACTCAAGATTACATTGTCCATCAATGTCAACTGGATTCACTGGCTCAGATTTTGTGTTTCTTAACTAACAGTATAACTCCTCCTCCCTTCCTATCCTGTTTGTCCTTTCTATACACTTTATATTCCCAAAATTTCAGTTCTGCATTCCTTACGTTTGTGTGACACCATGTCTCTCATATCCCAATAATATCCACACCATCAAATTTACCCCTGTCTCGCAACTTTATTTCAAGAGTGATCTGTACTTGTTAAGTCCACCGATATCCTACTCTTAATATCATTGGTGCCAAATTTATCAAATTTATTTACTATAATCCTAGCTTTGGTGTACATGCAACTATACATGCACCTGTTTTTACTCCTAGATACCCTAACATAGCCCATATATTTACTTGTTTTATGACTCCCCCCTCCAGCAGTTCTTGAAATCCCCAGCAACTTGCTTTCCAGGCTGCTGCTCATTCCAATAGAAGCGTTGCAAGAATCACTTTCATCTCTGCCTGTGGCTACTCTTAATCTATTGATCTGTGAATCCCCCCCCCAATCTAACAGTTTTCCGACCCACCTAATAATCTCTCGATAGCATCAACGATAATTCTTGCACCGTTTCTATTTAAGTGTATCCCATCCCTGTAGAAGCAGTCTCTCCTGTTAACAAGCACAGACCATGCTGTGAAAAATTCTACCCCATGGGCATTGCATAATCTCTCCAGGGCCGAATTGATTTACAAGACTCTCATCATATCTGACCTACTGACATCATATCTGACTCTCATCATATCTCATCTACTCTCACCCTTCTATCGTGTCTTGGCAGAATTGTAGACACCTTCAATTTAACCCTGTCTCGCAACTTTATTTCAAGAGCGATCTGTACTTGTTAAGTCCACTGATCTCCTACTCTTAATATCATTGGTGCCAACATGTACATCACCTTTTTGCCCTTATAAGATGATATCTGCTCTACAACGTGATCAACTTTTGCCCTCTGGCAGACATACCCACAATCTCTTTAATTTTTTTTTTTTTTTTAATTACTTCTTTAGCTAGTGATTCCATAATCTTCTTGGGAACAGACATTAAGCTAACAGATCTGTAATTCCTCATATTGCCTTTTGTTTTTCCCTTTATGAACTGGGGATATATTCACCCTTCTGTAGTCCATAAGGACCTACCCTGAAACCAAGGGTCAGGGTACCTTTAGCCATAATTATGGCTAAAGGTTTGCTAATCTTTTTTGCTACCTCCCTTAATATAATTGGATAGATTCCATTCACCCCATGTTTTTTTTTTTTTTTTTTTATCCATCCTCAACAATTTCTAATCCACTTTCCTTTCAGTTATTTCAAAGTCATTTAGCTCCTCATTAGAGTTTGATAAACTTCTGAAATCTCTATCCTTAAAGAATTCCTCATGTGTGAATGTAGATGCAAAAACCTATTCAATTTGTATGCAACCTGAGAAGAGTCATCAACAGTTAACCCATGGACATCAAGTGGCTTAATGTGATTCAATATAACCATAGAAGTCCTTGCTGGTTTTCTTTGCATTTTTTACAGAGACTGCTTACATAATCTGCCTTAGCTTGCCTGACCTCGTTTTTGACTTGATTACAGTCTAATTTGTATCTATCATAGGCTTCTGTATCACTGCTGATAACCAGATCAAGAGTATTGCTTCTCCTTGTCTCTCTAACTTGCTGTTGAAGAAATTCACAGTACTCTTGCTTTGAGTGACCAATCCACAAATTTCAGGCAACTTGAAATCTTGAAAGCAACTTTCAATCTTGAAAGTTAAAATTACGAGACATTCTGATTTTCGCTGGCCCATAGCTTCTAGTGTTTTGGGTGTTGATTACCTGGCCTTGGATGGAAAGCACAAATCCTTCAGTCTCAGGGAGGAGCATTCTGCTTGTGAGCCATGTATTGGAATCCATTTATCTATGTGATCTTGATTCAGGTCATTGTGGTGTCTGCTGTGGAGTGTCTTCTTTGCCCATCTTTCTGTGATCACTGTCACCTGGTTTCTAGCTTATTTTATGCAGTCTGCATGAAGTAGACTACTCACCTAAGCCTTCCCGAGTGAAACAAGCCTCATCCACGAACAAAACATAGGCTGGAAAATTCAAGTCTTGAACACTTTCTTGGAGAAAACACTGCGCAAAAGCCACACGTGCAGGATGATCTTGGGAAAGCAGTAACTGAACCCTTTGGAGATGAAAGGGGTGTAAGGAATCATCATGCCAGACACACTGTACACTGCAATGAGACACTCCCTAAGGCAGAGGCAACGGCACGTGTGCTGGTAGTAAAATTATTCTGGACGGCATTCAACACAGTTTCTTCCATAGTGGGAGTTCGCGTCAAACGTGGTCTGCCTGCACTACTCTTGTTATCTCTAAATGACCCATAATCGCACAAATTTTGATGCACACGTGCAAACAAATGGTGGTTCGGTACATATCTGTCTGGGAAGTGTTCTCCATAAATTCCTTAAGTGGCTCGTCCATTGCCCTCTGCTAATCCATACTCTAGGTGCATGTCTGCCAGCTCACATTTCGTATATCGATGCATGCTCTTCGTGCACCGACTACTGCTTGAATGAGTAAACCAGAAATTTTCCCTTTCGCGAACTGATGAACAGCACCGTGTACCGACTTACGGTGACATTTCTGGTTATGGGTTCCTACGCGATTCACATTCCTTTAGATATTGCCTACCTCCCCCTAAACATTTGTACCAATATTTTTGAGACACCCTGTATATAATTTGTATAATTATATTATTGTAATAAATATTATGTAATATATATATTTTTTAATATTTTATATATATATATATATATATATATATATATATAGAGAGAGAGAGAGAGAGAGAGAGAGAGAGAGAGAGAGAGAGAGAGAGAGAGAGAGAGAGAGTTGGATCTAACAGGCAGAAAATTCAATGAGGGTACCGCAAAATAAAATAAATTACCTAAGGATGCCGTTATTAAACAAAGGTTGAAAACCACTGATCTAGACAAATGCAAGATACGCGGAGTGCATTAAGGAAAATTAACAGCTGGTACTGTTAGCTGCAGACTGGTAAAGAGATGTGAGCCATGGCAGAGGGAGAGACCTACAAATACCTGGGGACAATGCAAGCTCAGCAATTACAGCTCAAGGAAATCAACACGGCCTGACTGAAAAATACTACCAGAAACTCAGAAGCAAAGCTGAACAGAGGGAACACAGTTAAAGCCATAAACACACACCTATGCAGTCCCAGTGCTAAAATTGATTGGATAAGTGAAGAGCATCCTCAAAAAAGACTGTGTCCACAGCAAATACAAGAAAAAAATCCAAGAATAGGAGCATACTTGGACCCACTGGTGCAGAACATCCTCGAACTCAGCAAGGGACTATGCTGCTACAAAGAGAGCTCCCAGAGTATAATAAACAATCAAATCTTTTGAGGACTAAAGACCCTTCTACAGGGATCTCGGAAAAGAGAGGAAAGAAGGAAACATACCACCGAAGTGGAAAAGGATTGAGGAGTTCTGGGGCAACGTAAGGAGCAGTGAACTAAGCCATAAAAGCTGAGCCCCCTGGACACAACTAGAATGGAAGAAAACCAAGGACATATGAGAGATGGGAAGATTCGGGAAGAAAAAGTAAAACAGTTGATCAGGATCTTCTACAGCTGGCAAACCCCAGGAATACATAACGTCCACAACTAATGGTACAAGAAGCTCACTTGCACACACAAGCACCTAGCAGAGCAGCTCACCCGAATGATAACGCACCCAGAGACAATCCTGAAGTTTCTTATGCAAGTATCACATAAATTCAGTGCGCCTCCATAGCCAGGTGGGCAGGAGCAGCAGTGCGTAGCACACACTTCTTGATTAGACCGAGGTTCGAGCCCATGACCACCAAATACAGAGGATGCGGAAAGGTCAGGGAATGACCACCGCATATCCCTGGAGCAATATGGCCTTAGTTGCTAATGCTCCTAAAAACCAAATAACAAACAAACAAACAAACAAACATAAATTCAGATAAGGAGGTTAGGCAGGCAAAGGCAGATTATGAGAAATCTTTGGCAAAGGATGCAAAGAAAAACAGCAAAGAGTTCTTTACTTATGTAAACTCTAGAAGGAAGGGGATGAATCAGATTGGTCCACTTCATATCGATGGGTCACTGTCGATGATCCTGCTCAGGTAGCTAACAAACTAAATGAATATTTTGCATCGACATTCACACATGAGTTATTCAGCATGAGTTATAAAGGAAGTAAGAAAAACATTAGCCACAATGATGAGAACTTCCTTGGACTCAGGGGAGGTACCCACAGACTGGAGATGTGCAAATGTGACCCCAATTCACAAAGAAGGATCCAAGGCTGACACAAGTAATTATAGACCTGTGAGTTTAACTTCTGTTCCAGGAAAATTAATGGAAGCACTGCAGGATCATCTAGACAAGCCTTCAGTTATAGCTCGGACACAGCATGGTTTTGTTAAGGGGAAGTCTTGCCTGACCAATTTGGATACTATGATGCAGTCACAAAAGAACTGGATGCAGGGAATAACTTTGATATTATATACTTGGATCTTAGAAAGGCTTTTGATACTGTTTCACATGGAAGACTGCTTGTTTGTTTGTTATTTGATTTTTAGGAGCATTAGCAACTAAGGCCATATTGCTCCGGGATATGCGGTGGTCATTTCGTGACCTTTCCGCATCCTCCGTATTTGGTGGTGACGGGCTCGAACCCCGGTCTAATCAAGAAGTGTGTGCTACGCACTGCTGCTCCTTCCCACCTGGCTACGGAGGCGCCGTGGATGGAAGACTGCTGCACAAATTGGAGCAGTGTGGCATTGGAGGCAAATTGCTGCTATGGATAAAGGGGTAGTTGAGGGGGAGAAGACAGAGAGTGGTAATCATTGGTCACTGCTCATCATGGACTAATGTTATTAGTGGAGTCCCTCGGGGTTCAGTGTTGGGCCCATTATTGTTTTCTGTATTTATAAATGATATTGATGATGGTATATCAAGCTTAATGTCCAAGTTTGCAGATGATACAAAGGTTGGCAAGGTTGTTTTTTTTTTTTTTTTTTTTGATTTGGTAGTTGTTTTCACATCGGCTTCTGTGGCCATATTGCACCTCCCAAGGTTTTTGCAGTACTTTGATCCAAGCCCGAGGCGGGAATCGAACCCCGCGACCTTTGGGTTGCCGGGCAGGTACTTTTTACCCACTCGGCTAGCCCGGTTGGCTTGGCAGGGTTGTTAAGGACACTACTGTCGCTGTGCTGCTGCAACAGGATCTGGAAAGGTTGAGCAGATGGGCTGAGAGGTGGCAAATGAAGTTTAACATTGACAAATGTAAAGTACTACATATGGGAAACAGCAACCCCAGAGCAACGTATCAATTCTGTGGTACTACACTGACAGTGGTAGAGAATTAAAGGGGCCTGGGGGTGGTTATACAGGCAGATATGAAGTTTTCTGAGCAGTGCAGATGGGCTGCAAGAGTAGCTCATGGTGTATTGTCAATGCTATATAGGAATTTTTCTAGCAGGGATAAGGAGGTGATTATTCCCTTGTATAAGGCAATGGTCAGGCCACACCTTGAGTACTGTATACAGGTCCGGAGGCCTCATTTCAAGAAGGATGTAGAGCTGCTGGAATGAGTACAGAGAAGGGCAACAAGATTAGTGAATGGAATAAAGGGGTGTTCTTACGAAGAAAGGCTTAAGTTTTGCAAATTACGAGCGAGGTGATCTGATAGAGGTGTATAAAGCCTTGAATGGTTTGAGCATGCTCAATGCTGATGGGATTCTTCCTGTTGCTCAGAATAATCACCTGGGAGGGCATAAATTCAAATTGAGGAAACACAGATGTAGGATAGACGTGTGGAAATTTGCCTTTAGCCAGCGGGTAGTTGGTTGGTGGAACAGACTTCCATCCCTTGTCGTGGAAGTTGATAGCCTAAATAAGTTTAAGGCTCAGCTGACAGGTATTTCGAACGAACAAGAGGGGTGAAGTGGAAGTGGTTTTCTTTTTTTTTTTTTGGCTGATGCTGCATAAGCTTGCTTTCTTGCATCAAATGCCTCTACTAATGCTAATGCTATGCTGCTGCAACTGGATCTGGAAAGGGTGAGCAGATGGGCTGAGAGGTGGCAAATGAAGTTTAACATTGACAAATGTAAAGTACTACATATGGGAAACAGCAACCCCAGAGCAACGTATCAACTCTGTGGTTTGTTTGTTAGTTATTTGGTTTTTAGGAGCATTAGCAACTAAGGCCATATTGCTCCGGGAATATGCGGTGGTCATTCCCTGACCTTTCCGCATACTCTGTATTTGGTGGTGACGGGCTCGAACTCCGGTCTAATCAAGAAGCATGTGCTATGCACTACTGCTCCTTCACACCTGGCTAGGGAGACGCCCTCTCTGTGGTACTACACTACATAGAATGAAAAGGACCTGGGGGTAATTGTGCAGGCAGATATGAAGTTCTCTGAGCAGTGCAGATGGGCTGCAAGAGTAGTTCATGGTGTCTTGTCAGTGATATACAGGAATTTTTCTAGCAGGAATAAGGAGGTGATTATTCCCTTGTATAAGGCAATGGTCAGGCCACACTTTGAGTACTGTATACAGCTCTGGAGGCCTCATTTCAAGAAGGATGTAGAGCTGCTGGAATGAGTACAGAGAAGGGCAACAGTAGTGAATGGAATAAAGGGTTGCTTTTACGAAGAAAAGCTTAAGTTTTGCAAATTACAGTGTCTGGAGACTAGGCATCAGCAATGTGATCTGATAGAGCTGTATAAAGCCTTGAATGATTTGAGCATTCTCAATGCTAATGGGATTCCTCCTCTTGCTCAGAATAATCACCTGAGAGGGCATAAATTCAGATTGAGGAAAGACAGATGTAGGATAGATGTGCAGAAATTTGCCTTTAGCCAGCGGGTAGTTGGTTGGTTGAACAGACTTCCATCCCTTGTTGTGGAAGTTTGATAGCCTAAATAAATTTAAGGCTCAGCTGGACAGTATTTTGAACGAATGGAGGGGTGAAATGGAAGTGGTTTTTTTTTTTTTTTTTTTTTGGCTGATGCTGCATAAGCTTGCTTTCTTGCATCATATGCCTCTACTAATGCTAACACAATGGCCCACACACATCTCTCACTGTGGCACAGTTTTTGGCATCCAACAACATGACAGTCGTCCCCACTAGACTTTGCTAGACTTAGCCCCCTGGAACTTCTTCCTCTTCCCAGGAATGAAAATCAAGCTGAAGGGTCAAAGATTTGCAGCATAGAGGATATCCAAACTGAATTGCAGGCAGTGCTAAACACTATGACGATGGAGGACTTTCAGGATGCATTCAAATCATGGGAGGAGCACTGAGAATCGGTGTTTACTTTCACAAGGGGACTACTTCGAAGATGACGGTGGTGAAGAAGACCCAGGGTGAGTCTTAATTTATTTTATAAATACATTTTGGGAACTTTTGGGTAGCATCTCATATAATTTGACCATAATATTACATTATGCTCTTAGTATACATATTGTTACCGCAATGGCACTAGCCCATAATTCCATAAAATAGAGTTAATAATTGTTGCCATACTGTATATATCAGTTCCTATACTGATATTATGTTCTGTATATGTCCCCTAATTTCTTTTTTTTATTACTTTTATAGATTATTGAAGCTCTTAGAAGAAATAATGTCAGAAAAAGAAAATAAGGTACTTTAGAAGTTTATACTGATCATCACTTTGCTTTATATAGGATATATATATATAGTGACTTCTTAATTTACTTGAGAGTTACATTCCATAATGTCTCACTTAATTTAAATTCATGCATAATGTAAATAATCACCAACAAATGTGATAATAGTCTTATGAGAATAACTCTCGCATCTATGCATGTATGATCTGTCATAACCTTTAAGGGCATGAATGATTTAATAGTGCTTTTCGGTTTTGATGTGCACAGTTTGACTCTCCATATTAGCACCAAACAGAAGTGTTAGCTGATCTTTCCCCACCTTAAAGCCAGGTACAGTCTTTTCAGCAGTGGAAATGTAAGTGTGATCAAGCATTTTTTTTCCAATATAAACCTGTTTCATGTAATGTACTCCCCCTCCTCTATGTTTGCCTTCAGTTTTGCATGGATCACTTCCGCAGTGTTTTTATTGACTGATGCAGCTTCTCAGTATGTTTTCACAGTTATGAAAACCATATTGTTAACGAAAATTTGCAAACCGTCTTGAACGTGCTGAAAAGGGCTTAACCTCCCCGTCCTCACATTCTTTTAAATCATCATAAAGACTACAAACTTTCTCTTGCACACACAAATGGTATGCTAATGTTAATGTGTTTTTTATTTTTTTCACTCACCATGTAGCAAGAATTTTTTCCATGTATTCCATCAAACTTGACCAAGCACACAACAAATTTTGTGCAGTTAAGGGCACACCATTATTTTATCAGCACTATCTCGAATAGTACGTAATGTACTCTCACTCAGACTTAAATCATGTTTAATGCATGCTGTGCTCTCACCTCATTTGTAGCACTTAAGCACTTCCAGTTTCATTTCAAATGAAATCAATTTCCGTGAGCTCTTACAATCACTTCCACTAGAACTACGAGGATGCTTCTAGCCATAAGGGTAATAATAAAAACAAAATAAGTAAAATAAAAAAAAAATGATGCACTTCCAATAGACTGGCAATCGACAATCTTCAGCAAAATAAAATGAGAAAATGGCGAGTTATTGTGTGCCCGTCATTGTGCTTTCTAGTAAATATGATTGCCGCACATTATTTTAACCCCTTCATGGATTATCCCGAGATATCTCGTTTTTAGTTTTACAAGTTATTTGGAACTACGTGAAATATCTCGGGATAAAAGCAGACAATAATACCTCCAAATTTAGGACTGAAAGTATTTTCTCTGGCATTTATCTGGCTAATTTTGCACTAGCCAGATAAATCCCGAGATTTCTTGGGATTTTCTCATGCCTGGCAGCAGACGACTGGCTTTCATTTTACTTATATTGTACAGCAATGTCAGAACACTAGCGAGCGTTCTTACATGCCGCCAGTAAGTAAAATAAAATTTTCTGTCCTAAATGCTGAATACTGATGTGTTAGCCAATCAGAAAACAATATTGAAAAATATTTCGGCGCCCTCTTGAACTGACGCCCGTAAATGATGCTTACCTTGCTTATCCACTTGTGGCAGCCGTGTGTCAGAATGTATTTAATTCATGATTATTGCTTTTGGTGGGAAGTTACTGCATGTGTGTTCCACTTGATTTTTTCCATTTATTTATATGAGTAGTGAAGAAGAGATTAGTGATGATTCATATAGTGAATTGGAAACTTTTGGTGAATCATATTCTGATGAATCTGTTTCAGGCTTTGATTCAGATGAAGAAAATGATGTCAGTGTTTTAAATGCTAAAAATGTAAAAATGTAAAAAGCATAAACATAAATCAAAATGAGAATAAAATTTTGTTACTGAAATAAATGAAAATGAAAATAAAATTTTTGTAAACAAAATAAAAATTTTTTTTACAAGGATTAAAAGTGCGGTTTTGTGAAATTGGCTTGTCAACTTTGCAGTTTACACTAAGAAGGTGAGAAATTAAAAAGTGAAGCTTTCTTTAAACTTCTTTAAATTTTAAAGAAATTTAAACATTTAAAACTTTAAAGTTTACAGAAAATCTCTGTTGTCTGGAATTGACAACAGAAATTTCTAGAAACATATATATATTAGTAAAGGTAAAGAGATTTGAAAACAATAAAAAGCAAGTATCCTTAAAAGAGAGCAAGAGACTTGTGATACACAAAGTTGCAAGCAATAGTCTGCAGAAAAAACTGACATATAGATATAAAACAAAACAATAGGGGCACCTGGAAATAAATTTTAATCCCAAATCTAGAAATTTCTAAGAGTAAAAAACATGTAAAAGAATGGAAAAAATATGGGAAAAAAATGGAAAAAAAAATGGTTTGAGCATGATCAATGCTGATGGGATTCTTCCTCTTGCTCAGAATAATCACCTGAGAGGGCATAAATTCAAATTGAGAAAAGACAGTTGTAGGATAGACGTTAGGAAATTTGCCTTTAGCCAGCGGGTGGTTGGTTGGTGGAATAGACTTCCATCCCTTGTCGTGGAAGTTGATAGCCTAAATAAGTTTAAGGCTCAGCTGGACAGGTATTTCGAACGAACGGAGGGGTGAAGTGGAAGTTTTTTTTTTTTTTTTTTTCTTTTGGCTGATGCTGCATAAGCTTGCTTTCTTGCATCAAATGCCTCTACTAATGCTAATGCTAATAACTTAGTTTGTAGAGACACATGAGGAAAAGTTGGCAACATGGCTGTATACAGGATAAACCAAAAAAAAAAATGCACGCCAGTGAGATACAAATATTGCACTGGGTTGCCATGCCATCTTATTGGAAGTAAACATTCTAATTGATCTTAGTCTTCGTAACTCATTTTATAAAAATGTCTGCAATAAACGAATACATTGTCCTGCATGTTCACTGTTACCATTTGATCCTCTATAAAATGTAGAATTTTGCCTAATCATTCTATAATATTTTGAATGTGCGACACTTTTGCAGCCTTGAAAGAAAGAGAGAGAGAGAGAGAGAGAGTGTGTTTTTATAGGGATGGACAGGGAAGGCAATACAGATGTCAGAGTTGCTGGGGATTTTCAGGACTGCTGGGGGTCATTAAACAAGTAAATACATGGGCTTTGTTAGAGTTACCCTTAGTCACTCTTAGTTACCCTTAGTCAATAAATTTGATGAATTTTGAGGTGCTGGTGAAGACATCGAAAGCAGATATTGTTGGGATATCAGAGACCTGGTGTCACACAGCTAAGGAATGCAGAATTGGAATTTGGAGAGTACAATGTGTATAGAAAGGGAGGAGGGGTAATGCTATTAGTTAAGAAACACGAAAATCTAAGGAAGTGCATCCAGCTGACATGGGTGGCCATGCAATGTTGAGTCAGTTCAGTGTGACATAAGCACTGGGGAAGCAAAATGAGAGTAGGAGTGTGCTATAGCCCTAATGACTCTGATGAGTACTGAGAAATACAGTGAGCCAATAAATAAGATTGTCTTATAATGGGAGATTTTAACTTCCCAGATATTGACTGGAACTTGTGGGTTTGGTCACTTGCACACTAATAAAGCATTTGTAGATTTGTTGGATGATTGTTTTCTACAGCAGCATGTTCAAGTGGCAACTAGAGGGAGTAATACTCATGATCTAATTATCAGCAGTGATTCTTCATGTGTTAAGAATCTGCAGATAAAGGAACCACCAGGTTGCAGTGACCACAGTGTGCTAATGGGTGATTTACTTAAAGATGTAACTACCATCAGGGGTAAGGGTAAGGGTGTTTGAAAGTCTGTACAGTGCGATCACCTGATGATGTTACCAGTATCAAATTCTAAATGGGAAGCATTCAAGAAAGTAATCTTGGAAGGTGCTAAACGTTTTGTCTCAACTAAGAAATAATGTTCAAGGTTTAGGCCTAAATGGATGGCAGATGAACTAATGAGACTTATGGCTTAACTTGGTGCATTATAGCCACAGATGCTAATGTGCCATAAAACTCTTAAGCAAACAAACAAACACTAGCCACATGGCAGAGAAGAAAAATGCATGGGATGAATACAACTTATCAGGTGACACAGAAGACTGGTAGATATAAGCTAGTCTGTAATCAAGTCACAAAAGAGGTTGGGAAAGCGAAGGCAGATTATGAGAAATCTTTGGCAAAGGATGCAAAGAAAAACAGCAAAGACTTCCTTACTTATGTAAACTCTAGAAGGAAGGGGATGGATCAGATTGGTCCACTTGATATAGATGGTTCGATTGTTGATGAACCTGCTGAGGAAACTGACAAACTCAGTTAAGTATTTTGCATCTACATTCACACATGAGGAAATCTGTAGGGAAGTTGAGGCCAGAAGCTTAGCAGGGAGTTAAATGATTTTATAATAACTGAGAGCAAAGTGGAGGAGAAATTGTTGAATTGAACATAAAAAAGGCACTTCCGGTGGATGGGATCTATCCAGTTATATTAAAGGAGGCAGCAAAGGAAGTAAGCAAACACTTAACCATAATTATGAAAGCTTCCGTGGACTCAGGTGAGGTCCCCATGCACTAGAGATATTCAAATGTGTCCCCAATTCCCAAAGGGGGATCAAAGGGTGACACGAGTAATTACAGGCCTGTTAGTTTAACTTCTGTTCCAGAGAAAATAATGGAGTCACTGGTTAAAGAAGCACTGCGGGATCATCTAGACAAAACTGCAGTTATAGTTCAGATACGGCATGGATTTGTTAAGGGTAAGTCTTGTCTGACAAATTTGATTGTATACTATGATGTATACAAAAGAACTTGATGCAAAAAATAATTTTGATATCATATACTATACTTGGATCTTACGAAAGCTTTTGATACTGTTCCAAATTGGATCAGTATGGCATTAAGGTCAAGTTTTTTTTTTTTTTTTTATGTAAACCCCAAACACGAGAAGTATTAGAAGCTGTAGTACTTAGTACCATGCTTGAGTTGGAGGTTGAGAAGACGAAAGAAGATATTTGTTGACATTGGACTTCAACTTCTGTAGACTGTAATTTTCAGGAAATACGTATGAAGGAAGGTTGTTCCAGAAAACGGCAGTTGAATGAATAATCAAGGAAGAAGAAAACTTGGTTCTGTGAGTTTGAAGTTGGATACTAAATGGATGTTGGCTGGTGGCGGCACGTGTTCGGACTGTTTTGAAAGAGAGAGAGAGAGTGGGAATTATAGAAGCCAGTTCAGAAGAACAGTGCCCATGGAAATATCTGTAGAAGAGGCATACAACAGAAACAGTACACCCATGAGACAGCAAGTGGAGAGACTCTGTTAGAGATGAATTGTTAATTAACGTAACTGCCCTCTTCTGAACGGAATGAAGAAGCCTGAGAGAGGTTTTGGGGGCACCACCCCAGATGTGGGAACAATATTCCATGGTAGGGCGGATTTACGAATTGTACAGAGTGAAGAGCTGTTTGGAAGAAAAGTAATGCCGAGAGCGAAAGAGAAAACCGAGTTTTTTAGATGCAGATGCAGCAATATTTGTAATGTGCCTGTGCCAAGTGAGATTAGAAGTCAGGGTTATCCCCAAAAGAAAAATATCATTTTGCCTAGAAATTGGAGTATCACCATAGATAAGCATAGGAGCAGAAGAATCCTTTTTGCGAGATGCAGATCTCCAGGTGGCAATGACACCTGGAGATCTGCATTTAAGGAATTGGTAGCAGATTTTCGAGAAGTGAAGCTGATTGAGCAGGGCAAGGTTTCTCAAAATGGAAAATGGAATGCAATGTGCTATCATCGGCAAAACTATGGATAGGATTTCCAGTCAATGGAAGAAGGTAATTAATATACAAGAGGAAAAGAGTGGGGGAAAGAACTGAGCCTTGGGGGTCACCGGCATTAGTGGAGAAGTTAGAAGATAGAGAGCCATCTACCATCACCCTTAGTGAGTGATCAGAGAGAAAACTGGATAACCAATTACAAAAAAACAGTTGGCGAACCATAAGATGGAATCATGTTTAGAAGACCTTTATGCCAAACGCAATCGAAAGCGTTTTAGATGTCAAGAGCAGCTGCTTGTGTTCCACCGAACTTTTCCATTGAATTAGTCCATAAATGGGTAACATAAGCCAGAATATCACCAGTAGATCGACACTGACGGAATCCATACTGGCGATCATTGATCAGACGGAACGTTTCTAGGTCGTTTAAGAGTTGGCAGTTAATTGATTTCTCCATTACTTTAGAAAGAGTAGAAGTAATTGCAATGGGACGATAATTGGATGGGAAGGATTTGTCACCCTTTTTAGGAACTGGCTGGATATGAGCAAATTTCCAAGCAGAAGAAAAAATACCTTTGGAATAAGAAAGTGAAAAAAGGCGGCAAAGAACAGGAGTAAGTTCAGGAGCACAGGTTTTGAGAACAAGATGGAGAAATATCATTGGGACCTGGAGCTTTCTTAGCATCAAGATTCGTCAAAATCCTTCTGACATCCTTTTGACGGAAGACCATAGGAGACATTGAATGGGTCTTGTTGGGAATGGTGGGAGGTGTTTTACCAAGATCATTAATACAAGAGTTGGAAGAAAAATGGGATGCTAGCAGGTCAGCTTTATCCTTGGCTGAAGTGACAACAGAACCATCTGGTTTGGACAGAGGTGGGAGCAGAGATGGGCAAAAGTTGCGGCCAATAACTTTGCCAAGAGACCAGAATGCTCGGCTACCAGTAGGGCAAGAAGCAAGTTGCTGCGATGGATAAAATGATGGTTGAGTAGGAGAAGACAGAGAGTGGTAATCAGTGGACACTGCACTTCGTGGATTAATGTTATTAGTGGAGGCCCCAGGATTTGGTGTTGGGCCCAGTGTTATTTTCTGTATTTATCAATGATATTGATGAAGGTTTTCATGGTTAATGACCATGAAGGTTTTCGTGGTCATTAACAACCCTGCCGACAAAGGTCGGCAGGGTTGTTAATGACAGTAATGATAGTATGCTACTGCAACAGGATTTAGAAAAGCTGAGAAAATGGGCTGACAAATGGCAGCTGTGTGCTACTACACTCAACATAGTAAAAGGACCTGGGGTTAATTGTGCTGTCAGATATGAAGTTTTTTGAGCAGTGCAGACAAACTGCAAGAGTAGCTCATGGTGTCTTGTCAATGATATACAGAAATTTTGCTAGCACAGATAAGGATGTGATTGTCCCCTTGTATAAGGCAATGGTGAGGCCACACCTTGAATACTGCATACAGGTTTGGAGACCTCTGGAAGGATGTGGAGCTGCTGGAACGAATACAGAGAAGGGCAATGAGATTGTTGAGTGGAACAAAGAGTTGCTCTTACCAAGAAAGACTTAAGTACTGCAAATTGCAGTGTTTGGAGACTGGACACCTGCGTGGTGATCTAATTGAGGTGATAAGGTCTTGAATAGTTTGCGCAAACTCAATGCTGATAGGATTCTTCCTCTTGCTTTGATTACTCATCTGAGGGGACATAAATTCAAATTGAGGAAAGACAATTGTAGAATAGATGTGCAGAAATTTGCCTTAGCCAGCGGGTGGTTGATAGATGGAACAAACTTCAATCTGTCGTAGTGCAGGTTGAAAATTTACATAAGTTCAAGGCAGAACTAGACAAGCATTAGGAGTAAATGGATGGGTGAAATGGGAAGGGTTTTTTTTTTTTTTTTTTTCTGATGCTATATAAACTTGCTTTCTTGCATCATATGCCTCTACTAATGCTTTTGCAAGCAACTTTCTAGAATTTCTTTGAGACTAGTTAAAAAGCTGGGGATATCTGAAAGAAAATGTTTTTTGTGTTGCACTTTGAATATCACTGAATTAAAACGTGATTCTGCAACAAATCACAGCAAACAATAAAAACATTTTATGCCATGTCGGAAAAATCTTCGGCATAGATTAAAGTTACATTCACTGTGCAGTTAATGTCATTTACTCAGTTAGGTAAATGTTATTGTGCCTGGTGAGATTGGCAAGGGGGTATTCATCTTAGGAAAACTTGTGAGCTGCAGAGCTTGTTAACTAGACAATATTTTGAATGTAACTTTGAATATAATCATATCAAATCTTACAGGAAATTTTATTGAAGTGTCTAAAGTTTTGAGAGTCAAAATAAAAATTAATAAAGATGAAATTTTTGCTTTTATATGATTCCAGAACTAGGGCCATAAATTCAATTATGGGGAAGTTTATTGTTATTATTGTTGCTCTTATATTATTTCTCCCTGATTGGGGATTCCACTCTGTGACGGGTACTGCTACCAAGAACACAGGGTGGTTGTAATGTCTGGTGTTACTGTTGGTCGAGGAAATCTCTGACTATCCTACAGGTGTTCAGGATTGTGACTTTCGGGAGTTCCTTGTAGGTGTTCTCTGTGACATCTATTGCTGTTGGGCTGCTATGTAGGGTCTTTGGCACCATACCGGTGGTCGACATGGTGATTAGGATGGTCGTTATTTCTTGCATATGCCACATCTCCTTGACCTCATGTCTCAGGTTCGTGTACTTCCTAATTTTTTCCTCATGGATTTTCTGGACATTGCTAGTGTTTGGCACTGCTATGTCAATCGGGTAGGTAGCCTTTTCCATCTTGTCCGCAAGGGTTATGTCCAGTTTGTTGTGCGGGATGTTCTTATCCGTTATTATGGTGTGGTCCCAGTACAGCTTGTGGGTTGAGATCTCTAGTACTGCTTGGGGTTCGTACTTGTATTAGGGCACACTTCCTTTGGTCACCTGGTATTTCCTTGCTAGCTTCTGATGTATTATCCTGCTACCTGGTCATGTCTATGAGTGTACTCAGTTTGGGTGATCACCTTGCACCATGTGGTGATGTGTTGGATCACTTCTGAGGCCAGGTGGCATCGACGACATGTGTCATATGATATTCCGGGCTCTTTTGCGATGTATTTTTTATAGTTTCTGGTGTTAATTATCTGGTCTTGGATGGCCAGCATGAATCCTTCAGTCTCAGGGAATAACGTCCCGCTTGTGAGCCATGCATTGGAAGCAATGTTATCAATTTGATCTTGATGGAGGTCATTGTAGGTCTTCTTTACCCATCTTTCTAACTTCGTTTCTCGTGCCATCTGGGCGGGAGGGGGTTCCTTGCTTAGGTTGAGTGTGGTATACCACTTATCTATCTTCCTTATGGCCTGGTGGAGTGGTGCTGTGCTGTTCTTTCCTCCCTCTTTCCGAGCTATTGTTAGTTTCTCCACTGCTGACTTCAGGGTGGTGTTGGCGACTCTTGGTCATCGTTGCCCTTGTTTTTCACATGATATCTTCTAGCTCGGTGTTAGTCCAATCTATGACCCTGAAGGTGTATGTTAGTACTGGAGCTGCATAGGTGTTTACGGCTTTAACTGTGTTCCCTCCGTTCAATTTTGCTTTCAGCAGGCTGATGATATTTTTCAGTCTCATGATATTTTTCGGTCAGGCACTTCTTTATTTCCTTGTGCTCTAACTGCTGAGCCTGCATCATCCCTAGGTATTTGTAGGTCTCTCCTTCTGTCATAGCTTCAATTTCTTTATCAGTCAGCAGCTGGTAATTTCGGCCAACTAATTTTCCCTGGTGCAGTGTGTGGGTCTTGCATTTGTCTAGACCAAATTCCATCCTGACGTCCTTGCTGAATTCTTCGGTGATCCAGAGTAGTTGCTGGAGTTGCCCCTCGGTTGCCGCGTAGAGCTTGGTGTCATCCATGTATATCAGGTGGGTGAGGGCGTACAGGTTCTTGCTTTCTTCTTTGAGGTTATATCCATACTTGCTGCCGTTAAGCCTGGTGGATAGCGGGTTGAGTGCTAGACAGAACCACAGTGGGCTCAGAGCATCTCCCTGAAAGATTCCTCTACTAATAGGGATTGGCCTGGTTGTGATGTTCTTGACCTTAATGGTGGTTCTCCATTTTGCCATTGTTGCTCCTAGGAAGTTTGTCACTATCGGATTGACCTTGTAGATCTTCAGGTTTCTATTAGCCCTCTATGAGGTATGGAGTCGAAGGCCTTGCAGTAATCGATGTAGGCTGTGTATAGGTTGCGGTGCTTCTTGTAGGCTTGCTCCATAATTACATCATCTATGGTTAATTGCTCCTTGCATCCTTTCTGCTGTTCGCCCATTGTGTTCTGACTCTCTAAGTGGTCTGATATCTTCCTGGTTATGCAGCTTGTCAGGATCTTGTACATCATTGGGAGGCAGGTGATTGGCCTGTATTTTGCCGGGTTTCTTGTATCTTCGTCTTTAGGCTTCAGATATGTGACTCCTTCAGTGAGAAACTTCGGGATTGTCTCCAGGTGCCTTATCATTCGAGTGAACTGCTCTGCTAGGTGCTTGTGTGTGGGTGAGTGGGAGATAACATCCACAACCAGTAGTTGTGGATGTTATCAATTCCTGGGGTTCACCAGTTGTGGGTGTTCCTGATCGACTGTTTTACTTCTTCTTGAATCTCCCACTCTCTCATTTCTTCTTCTTATTATTATTATTAGCCATATGGTGCAAAGAAGTCTGAGGCTTATGCTGCATCAGCCAAAAAAAAAAATTCCCGCATTACCCTGAAAGAGAGAGAGTTAGAAGTAGAAGGGAATCACCAAGAAAGTAAAAAGGAGAATAATGATGATATCCAGCTTAGGACCCTGGGTTTGCCAAGCCCATACTCACCAGATGTGAGCCTCTGGGGTAAAATATACTGGATTGCAGAAAGTTTTCTTTTTACCAGTGAGTTGCTACCATGGGTGCTTGAGACTGACAGCTTAGGAGGGAGTTCAATAGTTATTTTATTTTTATTGTGTATTTATTTTAGTTTTTAATTAATTAATTATTATTTATTTATTTATTATTTATTTTTTTTTCTTTGCCTGGTGCAATAAAATCCTTGAGCTTCCTTGAACCATATGGCTAATACTCATTTATATTGTTAAATGTTTTTTTATTAAAGGCATCATTTATACTGTTAAAGCCTTTTTATTAAAGGCATCATTTGTACTGTTAAAGGCTTTTTTTCAAGTTGAAGAAATTTGCTCAAATGAAATTGCAAAATAAAAACCACTAGTTCCTAGTGCTGCATCATGTATGAGATTAATTTTTAAATATATTTTTATCTGGTTAATTAATTTACTTTATACTTTCGTCCACACATTTCTCTGTAGACATTGGTCTTTGCTGAAACAAAAAGGAAAGTTGAAGACCTTGCCCGACAAATGAGAAAAGATGGGTATGTTTTTTCAGCTTCTGTACTAAACAGATATTAAATAAATTGCATGTTTACTTTTAATTCTTTTTTTAAAATTCATTCAATGATAGTATTCCATCCATTCTCCAAAGTTTGCTTGTCACTATTTATTATTTTTTTTTTTTCCATTATGGTGTGCTTATTTGGAATGTAGAGATAGAATCATCAGAATGGTTAATCAAATAGAAGAGAAATTTTGTTAATTTATAACTAGCCTGTACAAAGATTTTCATAAAAAAAAAAAAAAAAAAAAAAGTCTGAAAAAGGCATTTTCCACAGTGTGGAAAATGGCATATTGACACTGATAAAATCCATATTGATGGTCATTGATCAGATGGAAGATTTCAAGATAGCTTCAGAGTTGGAAGTTGATGGATTTCACCCATCACTTTGGAAAGAATAGAGGTAAGTGCAATGGGGTAATAACTGGATGGGAGGAATTTTTCACACTTTTTAGTAACTGGCTGAATAAGAGCAAATTTCAGAATGAAAAAGGACAACACAACAGGAGCAAGCTCAAGGTATAGAAAACAGGTTCAGCTATCAGGACTTAGAGCTTTCTTGGTATCATAATTTTGAATTCTTCTAATGTCCTTTGATGGAGCATAGGAGACATTGAGCACATTGTGTTGTTGGGTGTGACAGGCGATTGTTTACCAAGTTCATCAATAAAAGAGTTAGAAGTAAAATAGAATGCTAGTAAGTTGGCATTGTTTTTAACTGAGGATTCATTAGAATAATTAGGTAGTCACAGATATGTTGATGGACAGAAGTTGTGGCCAATAGCTTTTGCAATCGAGACAGAATGCTTGACTACCAACAAGAAGAAAATTTTCCACTCTTCACATGTTCAAAATCAAGTTTGAATTAATGAATAACTACTTCATAATTCTTGCAAGCTTTAGGCAGAAAATTAACCTCAAAATTGGAGTACATGCCATGCAGTGCACTGTACAGGGAGCTAAGTTATTTTGTAATAACTGAGAACAAAGTGGAGCAGAAATTGTTGAAATTAAACATAAAAAAGGCAACTGGGGTGGATGGAACTTATCCAGTTATACTGAAGGAGGCAGCAAGGGAAGTAAGCAAACCCTTAGCCATAATTATGAGAGCATCCTTAGATTCAGGGGAGATCCCCATGGACTGGAGATATGTAAATGTATCCCCAATTCACAAAGGTGGTTCAAAGGTTGACAAATAATTATAGACCTGTTAGTTTAACTTCTGTTCTGGGGAAAATAATGGAGTCACTGGTTAAAGAGGTGATACAGGATCACCTAGACAAGACTGCAGTAATAGTTCAGACACAGCATGGGTTTGTTAAGCGGAAGTCTTATCTGACCAATTTGATTGGATACAATGATGTGGTCACAAAGGAACTGGATGCAAAAAATAATTTTGATATCATATACTTGGATTTCAGGAAAGCTTTTCATACTGATGCACATGGAAGACTGCTGTACAGATTGGAGCAGTATGGTATTAAGGACAAGTTGATACAATGGATAAAGGGATGGTTGAGTGGGAGACAGCAGAAAGTGGTAATAAATGGACACTGCTCTACATAGATTAATGTTATTAGTGAAGTCTCACAAGCTTCGGTGCTGGGCCCATTATTATTTTGTGTATTTATCAATGATATTGAAGAAGGTATATCAGGCTTATGTCCAAGTTTGTGGATGATACAAAGTTTGGCAGGGTTGTTAATGACACTAAAGACAGTATGCTACTGCAACAGGATCTAGAAAAGTTAGGCAGATGGTCTAAGAAGTGGCAACTGAAGTTTAACATTGACAAATGCAAAGTACTGCATATGGGTAGCAGTAACCCACGAGAAACATACCACTTGTTTGGTACTACACTCACGGAGGTGGAGAATGAAAAAGATCTGGGGGTAATTGTGCAGCCAGATATGGAGTTCTCTGAGCAGTGCAGACGGGCTGCCAGAGCAAATCATAGAGTTTTGTCAATGATCTATAGGAATTTTGCTAACAAAGACAAGGAGGCGATTATCCTCTTGTATATGGCAATAGTCGGGCTACACTGTGAGAATTGTGTTCAGTTCTGGAGGCCTCATTTTAGGAAGCTTGTAGAGTTGCTAGAACGAGTACAGAGAAGGGAAATAAGATTGGTTAGAAGAACAAAGGGGTGCGATTACAAAGAAAGGCTTAAGTTCTGGAGACTAAGCACCTGCGGGGTGATCTGATTAAGGTGTATAAGGCCTTGAATGGTTTGAGCAGGCTCGATGCTGATGGGATACTTCCGTTGGCTCAGACTAAGAACATGAGGGGGGGGATAGATTCACATCGAGGAATGACAGTTGTAGAATAGATGTGCGGAAGTTTGCCTTTAGTCAGCGGGTAGTTGATTGCTGGAACAGACTTCCATCTGTTGTGGAAGTTGATAGCTTAAATAAATTTAAGGCTGAACTAGACAAACATTTGGAGTGGCCAGATGGGCAAAATGGGAAGGCTGATGCTGTACTAAGCTTGAATTCTTGCATCATGTGCCTCAACTAATGCTAATGCTTAGCACGTTTATTGAAAAATCAAGATTTAGAGAAAGGACATGATTTTAGAATAGAAAGTGTAATGAAGGATTTCGTCTCTACAAGAATAAGTTTAGTGATATGATCTGAGCAAACATTGGAATCAGAAGATTTTAAATATTAATCCAACAAATGAAAAGAATAGAAATCACGGCATGTTCGCATTTTGCATTCCTATTGTGCCAAACAGCCAAGGGCTGAGAATGGCTGTGAGAGGGAGGGAGGGGGGGGAGGAGGGAGAGAGAGGGAGGGGGGGGAGAGAGAGAGAGAGAGAGAGAGAGAGAGAGCGAGAGAGAGAGAGAGATTTCATTGGAGCCATCACCTAGTTGTGATCTAAAATTTATGAACTAAAAAGTTTATAAAGAACCACTGACATTGACTATATAATTAGAGATGTTGTTAGGATTGTCTGGTATTCTGGTAAGTAAATGAACAAGCTGTATGAGGTAATAGTAATTGTCCAAGTCTCAGTATCTCAACCAGCTGGGTCCATGTAACCAGAAAACTGAGGCCGCCTGAAGTTGTGTTAAATTCACCCAGGACTAACATTTTACTGTTAGGAAAGTTACAGTGGAGTAGGTCGAGTTTCAAGGAAATGAATTCCAAGAGTTCTGTCTGATTAGTGGAGTTAGCATTAGTAGAGGCATATGATGCAAGAAAGCAAGCTTATTCAGCATCAGCAAAAAAAAAAAAAAAAAACCCCACTCCCATTTCACCCCTCCGTTCGTTCGAAATACCTGTCCAGTTGAGCTTTAAATTTGTTTAGGCTATCAACTTCAACAACAAGTGATGGAAGTCGGTTCCACCAACCAACCACCCGCTGGCCAAAGGCAAATTTCCGCACATCTATCCGACATCCGTCCTTCCTCAATTTGAATTTATGCCCTCTGAGGTGATTATTCTGAGCAAGATGAAGAATCCCATTGGCATTGAGCATGCTCAAACCATTCAAAGCCTTATACACCTCTATCAGATCACCTCGCCGGTGCCTAGTCTCCAGACTCAGTAATTTGCAAAACTTAAGCCTTTCTTCGTAAGAGCAACCCTTTGTTCCATTCACTAATCTTGTTGCCCTTCTCTGTACCCGTTCCAGCAGCTCTACATCCTTCTTAGCAGCTCTACATCCTTCTTGAAATGAGGCCTCCAGACCTATATACAGTACTCAAGATGTGGCCTACCCATTGCCTTATACAAGGGAATAATCACCTCCTTATCCCTGCTAGAAAAATTCCTGTATATCATTGACAAGACACCACGAGCTACTCTTGCAGCTCGTCTGCACTGCTCAGAGAACTTCATATCTGCCTGCACAATTACCCCCAGGTCCTTTTCATTCTCCACCACTGTCAGTGTAGTACCGCAGAGTTGATACGTTGCTCTGGGGTTACTGTTTCCCATATGTAGTACTTTACATTTGTCAATGTTAAACTTCATTTGCCACCTCTCAGCCCATCTGTTCAACCTTTCCAGATCCTGTTGCAGCAGCATAGCGTCAGTAGTGTCCTTAATGACCCTGCCAACCTTTGTATCATCTGCAAACTTGGACATTAAACTTGATATCCCATCATCAATATCATTCATAAACACCGAAAACAACAACGGACCCAACACTGAACCTTGAGGAACTCCACTAATAACATTAGTCCACGTTGAGCAGTGTCCATTGATTACCACTCTCTGTCTTCTGCCACTCAACCATCTCCTTATCCATAGCAGCAATTTGCCTCCAATGCCACACTGCTCCAATTTGTGCAGCAGTCTTCCATGTGCAACAGCATCAAAAGCCTTTCTAAGATCCAAATATATAATATCAAAGTTATTCCCTGCATCCAGTTCTTTTGTGACTACATCATAGTATCCAATCAAATTGGTCAGGCAAGACCTACCCTTAACAAAACCATGCTGCGTCTGAGCTATAACTGAATTCTTGTCTAGATGATCCTGCAGTGCTTCTTTAACCAGTGCCTCCATTAATTTACCTGGAACACAAGTTAAACTAACAGGTCTATAATTACTTGTGTCAGCCTTTGATCCTCCTTTGTGAATTGGGGTTACATTTGCACATCTCCAGTCTATGGGTACCTCCTCTGAGTCCAAAGAAGCTCTCATAATTATGGCTAGGGGTTTGCATACTTCCTTTGCTGCCTCCTTTAATATAACTAGATAGATCCCATCCACCCCAGGTGCCTTTTTTATGTTTATCCTCAACAATCTCTCCTCCACTTTCCTCTCAGTTATTACAAAATCATCCAGCTCACTGCCAATGTTTACTTTACCTACATCATTATCCTTCCTGAATAACTCCTCATGCGTGAATGTAGATGCAAAATACTCGTTTAGATTGTTAGCCACCTGAGCAGGATCCTCAACTGTTGAACCATCAATATCCAGTGGACCAATCTGGTTCATCCCTTTCCTTCTCGAGTTCAAATATGTAAAGAACCCTTTTCTGTTTTTCTTTGCATCCTTTTCCAAGGATTTTTCGTAGTCTGCCTTTGCCTGCCTAATCTCCTTTGTGACTTGGTTACAGACCAACTTATATCTATCATAGGCTTCCATGTCACCCATTAATTTGTATGTATCCCATGCATTTTTCTTCTCTGCCACATGTCTCATTAGTTCATCTGACAACCATTTAGGCCTAAACCTTGAACAATATTTCTTAGTTGGTATGTAAAGCCTGGTAGCCTCCAAGATTTGTTCCTTGAATGCTTCCCATTTTGAGTTTGCTGTTGGTAACATCATCAGTTGGTCCCACTGTATAGAATTTAAATACTGTCTCATACCATCATAGTCGCCTTTACGAAAACAAAAACCCTTCCCTTTACCTCTGATGGTAGTTACCTCCTTGAGTAAATTCCACTTCAACACACTGTGATCACTGCCACCTAGTGGTTCCTTTATCTGCAGATTCTTAATGCAAGATTCTTAATGCATGAAGAATCACTACTGATAATCAGATCAAGAGTATTGCTCCCTCTTGTTGCCTCACGAACATGCTGATGTAGAAAACAATCATCCAATAAATCCACAAAAGTCTTACTAGTGTGCGAGTGACCAATCCACAAATTCCAGTCAATATCTGGGAAATTAAAATCCCCCATTATAAGACTCTCTGATTTACTGGCCCACTCTATTTCCCTGTACAATATTTTATTATACTCATCAGAGTCATTAGGCCTATAGCACACTCCTACTCTCAATTTTGATTTCCCTATGCTTATGTCACACCAAACTGACTCGACACTGCCCTGTCCATCGATGTCGACTGGCTTCACTTCCTTGGACTTTGTGTTTCTTAATTAATAGCATAACCCCTCCTCCCCTCCTGTCCTGTCTATCCTTTCTATACACATTGTATTCCCCAAATTCCAGTTCCGCATTACTTATATCTGAGTGACACCACGTCTCTGATATCCCAACAATATCTGCCTTTGATGTTTTGAGCAATACCTCAAATTCATCAAATTTATTTACCAAACTCCTAGCATTGGTGTACACGCAGGTATACATGCACCTGTTTCTATTCTTAGCTACCCTAACACAACCCATGTGTTTACTTGTACCGCAATGGCTCCCAGCAGTCTCTGAAATATCAAGCATCTTGTTTTTCAGGCTTCTGCTCATTCTAATAGAAGCAGTGCAAGAATCTCCTTCACCTCTGCCAGTGGCTACTGTCAATCCATTGGTCTTTGTCTCCCCCCAAGCTAGCAGTTTTCCGACCCACCTAACACTGCCTCGATAGCATCAGCAAAAATTCTTGCACCCTTTCTATTTAAGTGTATCCCATCCCTGTAGAAGCAATCTTTCCTGTTAACAAGTACAGTCCAGGCTGAAAAAAATTCTACCCCTTGAGCCTTGCACAATCCCTCCAGGGCCGAATTGATCGACAAGGCTCTCATCATATACTCCCTCCTATCGTGTCTGGGCAGAATTGCAGACACTTTCAAGTTCAACCCTAATTCACGGCTTTTTTTCAACAGTGACCTGTACTTGCTAAGAGTTGTCTGAATGATAGAGGAATCAGTTGAATTTGACAGAATTGGGCAGAGAGATTTTACAAAAGGGGAAATCAAAAAGAGGAGATTCCAAATTTGAAAGTCTTTGACAAGGAATATCAGAGCAGACATACCCAATAGTATGACCTTTGATGCAAAAGGAATCATAGAGTGAATAGGACAACTGAGATGAGATGTAGTTGAAGCAGCCATTACTTGAGACTTTTTTTCAGAATGAGTAGTTGGCTTTGGTAGATTGTAGATGGAAGTTGACATCGCAGGGAATGGAACTGAGATCAGATATATTTGTGAAATGAATGAGGAAGTTTTTGTTAAGTGTAGATGTATTTACAGATAAATTTGTTTTATTAGTTTGACTGTTGGCCAAGTAGCGAGAAGTTAGCAGCATATATGTTTAAATGGACCATAGTTAGGCCCATGCGACTGATAAGTATGTTCATTGCCAAAATGATTGAGTGTTAACTCCTCTGACTTAGTGGTTGTGCCAGAATATAAACATTTTTGCACAGATAACAGCCACTGTTCACCTAGGCATTGACTTCAGGCCATAGAGATCTACAGTTGTGCTGCTTACAAGACTTTCCACAGTGTCAGAATGATGACTTGCATATCCATATGCCTCATTTCCCATTCCAAAACATACCAGGTTTGGATTGGATTGAGGTCAGGAGAATTTGGAGGCCAATCAAGATGGGTGATATCTTCATTGTGTTCCTTGAACCACTTGTGAATAGTGCAGTCCCAATGATACAGCACATTATCATCTTGGAAGATCCCATTGTTTCCTGGAAAAAATGCAACATTGCAGGGTGCCCGTAGTCCCCTAAGAGCTGCTGATAAACCTCACCAGTGAAATGTTGATCCATATGCACCAGGGGTCCTAGTTCTTGCCAGCAAAACATGCCCCATATTAAGCAACCACCGCCACCTGCCTGGATAGTGCGCACAATGCACGATGGGTCCATGGATTCATGTTGCTTGCACTGCACACAAAAGCATCTGTCCATCAATATGCTGCACCAGGTATTTAGACTCTTCTGACCACCATACTCATTTTCAGTCCTGAGCTGTCAACCAGCATGTTGACACTACAGCATTCACCATTGATGATGATGATAGTGGTGAGGGGAGGGTGTTTCATGGATCATCTGCTGTGGAACTCCATACGTTTGAGTGTGCCATTATCATCATCATTTGGGATATTGTTCTTGCATTTTCCATATTGTATTGGGATGTCTGCTGTCACACAATGACCTGCCATTGATCTCGTACAACATGCTGCACCCTTTGCTCATCATGAACATCCACTTTGTGAAATCCTTTACAGTTCTGTTGGTAGGAGGTGGTTTGACCCATTCAACAACATTCTTTGTCTACCTTAACCACAGTGTGCAATGAGCAACTGACAAGACATGCATGTTTCTGATATGGATGCCTCAACACACAAGCTCCCAAATCATGCCATTTTGAAACTCTGTGATATCTTTATTATGTATTATTTATTATTATTATTTCCACTTGCAGTCCACCAAACCCCACGTACTTTTTCTGACAGAATTTCAGTTATCGGTTGATTCAACTATTGCTCATCTCAGATGCCCAAAATATTCGCTATATTATTTCTTTCGCCTCAAAAGTGGTACTTGTACATATGTCCATTCTGATATTCCCTGTCAGAGACTTGGCAATTTGGAATCTCCTCTCTTTGATCTTCTCTAAAAATCTCTCTACCTCATTGTGTCAAATTCATCTGTTGTCTCTACCATTCTCCAACCTCCACTAATCACTTGGAGCTCTTTGACTTCCTCTCTTTGCAACTTGACTTTCTCCAGTCCAACTTTCCTAACAGTGAGGTAATTTTCCTTTGTGATTTTAATGTTCACAACTCCAGCTGGCTTCTGTTTTCTACTCACACTGACCCAGCTGGCCGAGATGCTGAGGCTTTTGCAATTACTAACAATTTTGCACAGATTGTTCATTTACCTACAAGAACACTGGACCATCCTAATCATACAGCCAGATCATACACCAATCCTAATCATACACGCTTGATCTTTTTCTCACAAACAACCCTTCTAAGTATACGGTTGAAGTGAGAGGTCCTTTAGGCACTTCAGATCACAAGAATAATTTAACTGTCTCTTCTCCAATGGAGCCTTTATCTCTTGGCTATTCCCAACCTCGTGTTGTTTGGCATTACAAGAATGCAAAATGGGATGACCTGCGAGACTTCTTTTCTTCCTTTCCTTGGTTGGATTACTGTTTCAAAACTTCTGATGTCAACGTTTGCTCAGATCGTGTCAGTGAAATTATTCTTGCAGGAATGGAATCCTTTATCCTAAACTCCACTTTAAAATCTCGTCCTTTATGTAAACCTTGGTTTTCCAATAAATGTGCTAAGGCTGTTCAAGATAAGAATGTTGCATATCGTAATTGGCTTGTTTCTAATTCTTCAGTTTCATTTTCTCCCTACACCAAAGCTCACAACAATTGTGAAGCAGTTATTAATCAGTCCAAACTAGAGTTTGAACAGGCTAAGAGTAGAAAACTTGCTTCTTGCCCTAATGGTAGGCGAGCATTCTGGTCTCTTGCCAAAGCTATTGGCCGCAGCTTTTGCCCATCTCTGCTCCCACCTCTGTCCAAACCAGATGGTTCTATTGTCACTTCAGCCAAGGATAAAGCTGACCTGCTAGCATCCCATTTTTCTTCCAACTCTTGTATTAATGATCTTGGTAAAACACCTCCCACCATTCCCAACACGATTCATTCAATGCCTCCTGTGGTCTTCCGTCAAAAGGATGTCAGAAGGATTTTGATGAATCTTGATGCTAAGAAAGCTCCAGGTCCTAAAACCTGTGCTCCTGAACTTACTCCTATTCTCTGCCGCCTATTTTCACTTTCTTATTCCAAAGGTGTTTTTCCTTCTGCTTGGAAATTTGCTCATATCCAGCCAGTTCCTAAAAAGGGTGACAAATCCCTCCCATCCAATTATCGTCCCATTGCAATTACTTCTACTCTTTCTAAAGTAATGGAGAAATCAATTAACTGCCAACTCTTAAACTACCTAGAAACCTTCCATCTGATCAACAATCGCCAGTATGGATTCCGTCAGTGTCGATCCACTGGTGATATTCTGGCTTATGTTACCCATTTATGGACTAATTCAATGGAAAAGTTTGGTAAAGCACAAGCAGTTGCTCTTGACATTTCAAAGGCTTTCGATCGTGTTTGGCATAAAGGTCTTCTAAACAAGCTTCCATCTTATGGTTTGCCAACTGTTTTTTGTAATTGGTTATCCAGTTTTCTCTCTGATTGCTCACTGAGGGTGATAGTAGATGGCTCTCTGTCTTCTAACTTCTCTACTAATGCCGGTGTCCCCCAAGGTTCAGTTGTTTCCCCCACTCTTTTCCTCTTGTATATTAATGACCTTCTTCCATCGACAGGAAATTCTATCCATAGTTTTGCCGATGATAGCACATTGCATTCCACTTTCCATTTTGAGAAACCTTGCCCTGCTCAATCAGGTTCAACTTCTCGAAAATCTGTGACCAATTCCTTAAATGCGATCTTCGGGTAATTCTCCAGTGGGGAAAAGACCGCTTAATTGATTTCAACCCTTCTAAAACTCAGTCTTGTCTTATATCTCACAAAAAGGATTCTTCTGCTCCTATGCTTATCTTTCGTGACACTTCGATTTCTAAGCAAAATGATATATCTCTTTTGGGGATTACCCTGACTTGTAATCTCTCTTGGCACAAGCACATTACAAATATTGCTTTCTCTGCATCTAAAAAACTTGGTTTTCTCTTTTGCTTTTGGCGTTACTTTTCTTCAAAACAACTGCTCACTCTGTATAAATCGCAAATCCACCCTGCCATGGAATATTGTTCCCACATCTGGGGTGGTGCCCCCAAAACCTCTCTCAGGCTTCTTGATTCTATTCAGAAGAGGGCAGTTAGGTTAATTAATGATTCATCTCTAACAGAGTCTCTCCACTCGCTATCTCATAGACTTACTGTTTCTACTGCATGCCTCTTCTATAGATACTTCCATGGGCACTGTTCTTCTGAATTGGCTTTATAATTCCCGCTCTCTCTTTCAAAACAGTCCACTCAACCAGTGCAATACCACCACTTTGCTTATTGGAAGCTTAAAGTGGTGAAACCCATGTTTAGTCTCTAGAGCAAAGTTTCCGGCATCCCCCCCCCCCCATACTTCTCCCTCAATCCATGCACTGTACTAAGTACTATAGGTTTTGATACCTTTCGTGTTTGGGAATTTCATAAAAAAAAAAAAAAAAAACACGTGCTGCTACCAGCCAACATCCGTTTACTGTCCAACTTCAAACTCACAGAACCAACTTTTCATCTTCTTCGTTTATTCATTCAATTGCCGTTTTCTGGAACAACCTTCTTTCATTAGTATTTCCTGAAAATTGCAGTCTACAGAAGTTCAAGTCCAATGTCAACAAATATCTTCTTTTGTCTTCTCAACCTCGAACCCAAGTACGGTACTAAGTACTATAGGTTCTAATACCTCTTGTGTTTGGGGATTACATACATAAAAAAATGTCTCATAACTGCTACTTTATCACTTTGACTTGCACAACCAGATGCAAATCACCACTACTCTAGCATAGGAAGCTGTTGAACTTTTTATACCACAAGCTAAGCTGCATAATCCGTGTTTGATGTGGTGGTCATAATTCAGTGATCACTGACTGGCTATACGCACGCACACACGCACACACGCACACACACACACACACACACACACACACACACACACACACACACACACACACACACATTTTTATACATATATATAGATATATGTTTTTTTTATTAGTTGCGTTGTATCACGAGGCAATAATTGTGCAAAGCTGGTTCCAGGAACATGAGAGTGAATTTGGCATAGTGCAGTTTCCTCCCAAGTCACCAGATGTTAATCCAATTGAGTACCTGTATGAAATGGAGTGGAGAGAACTCTTCAGAGTGGAGATCTGCAACCATCCAATTTGCATCAACTGCTTTTCGCAGTTGATGCAGAGTCGACATGGACTAGCATCCCTGTATTGCACTTTGGACACCTTGTTGAGTGCATGACACAAGAAATCTGGAGTGCTCTGAAGGCTTGGGATGCACATGCTTTGCTGTTTAGTCAGTGTACCTATGAATGGAGTGGCCACTTTATGAATGTGGTGATATATTTACTTGCCAGTGAAGGGCATTAAGCACAGAGTGGTTGGTTTGATTTCTACAGTTAAAACCAGTGGCTCTGTTTAATTTTTTTGAAAAGTTGATGTGCTAGCAAAATACAGGGTGGCGCAAAATAACCCGAACAGTTTGTTTTCTCTGTAACTTTAGAACAGAATGTAATAAATGAACTATCCAAATGGTGAATGAAAGCTTTATTCTTGGAAATTTTTTATATCATATGTGAAAAATGATATCGGCCAAATGACCACCCCCTTCTTGCTCACAAACGTGATGTTCTCACAGCATCTTCCATGGCATTTCTCAGAGTTTCAGGAGATATTGTGGCTATATCATGCTGGATGTTCCCTTTTAGGGCCTCTATGGTTTGAGGGTTATTGGCATACACTTTATTCTTGAGATAGCCCCCAAAGAAAAAAGTCTGGGGTGGCCAAATCCGGTGAGTGCGGTGACCATCTCACATCACCATTTTTCGAAATAATGCGATTGGGAAAATGCTGCCTTAGGGGGTCCATTGTGGCTCAAGCGTTAACCCAAGCACGGTACTAAGTACTATAGGTTCTAATACCTCATGTTTTGGGGTCACATAAAAAAAAAAAAAAAAAAAAAGCGGTGTGAGCTGTGACACCATCTTGTTGGAACCACATATTGTGGTCTTCTGGTAGATGTGGCATCAAAATATTTTCAACCATTGTCCTATAGCACTCTCCATTGACCGTCTGAATAAGACAATCCTCTCATAACACAATAATCTAAATTACACAATGATCTGAATAACACATCCTCTCAAAGAAATAAGGTCCAATGATATGTTCGGCTGTTACGACACACAAAACCGTTACCTTAACTGGACGCAGTGGTCTCTGGTGAGACCACTGCGTCCAGTTAATTTTAGAGCAGTTCACACTGCTCTAAAATCGACAGTTTTTGTTTATTAACAGAGGCACTTAACTGAAAGGTGCTTCATCGCTCATCATCAAATTTGAAATGAATTTCTCATCATTTTTTGTGAGGTTTATGAAGGTGCTGGTGTATTCCTGTGCTTGCTTATCTTCAGGGTGAATTGCTTGGACTAATTGAATTTTGTACGGAAAGTGATGCAAGTCCTTATGCAAAAGTCACTACAGCGAGCAACAAGAGATCATTAATTGAGCAGAGCATCTTCTGGTTGATGTTTGGGGTTGATCTGCAACACTCTCCCATACACGTGCAATGTTTTCCATTGATCGACCACTACAAGGTCTTCCAGTGTGTCTGGCATCAGCAACAGTTCCCCTTTCTTCAAAATTTTGAACTGCAGTGTAAATTGTTTTCCTATTCAGTGACTCATGAACGTTATAAAATTGTCTATATGCTCATTGCATTAGAACTACTGACCGATTGTTTCCAAGAACATTGTGACTATTTTGGTCTATTTGTGTCTAATTTAAAAATAGAATCTAACAACAGAACATGTTAGTCATTAAAGTTTAGTATGTGTGATAAGAAATAAATTTTGGGTGTGATGTTTTCCAAAAATTAATATGAAGTCAATTTGTTCAGGATATAGAATTTTGTTTCCCAATATGAGGCACACTATTTCTTGTGTCTACAAGAGAAGAAAAAAACACAAGGGCAAATGCAAAAAAACAAACACACAAAAAAAAAAAAAAAAAAAAACTATACAGCATGTACACTATTTTAATATAAAATAATTCTAAAAACATGAGACAAGACAAAACAATACAGAGTCGGATGGTTACCTCATGGGAATTTTATGAAGTTTCTGTTTTTATTTTAATTATTATTATTTTATTTATTTTTGGCTGATGCATAAAAAAGTTTGATTCCTTGTTATTTGGCTTACCGTACTAATACTATTCATGATGCACTCAGTAGATTAGATAAAAGTGGAAGAAATGTGGAAACATGATCTGTGTTAATGAACTTTTTGTTGGATACGGTGCATACACAGTAAGAATGTACCTACCTAGCTCCTTGACATATGTAGCCTCAACAATGCCTCTCCCCCTGCAAACATGCTAATCAGACTCCCTCCAGTCACTATTTGACAGAGTAGAGGCAATGTGATTATATACTAGCTGATCCAGATGCATCCTGGAGAGTAACCAACAGGTTCGGTCCGTTAGACCAGCGTTTCTCAAACTGTGTTCCGCGGAACACTAGTGTTCCGTGAGATGTGAACAAGCATTCTGCGAAAAATCGTAATTAATAATTAAAAAAAAAAAAAATAAATAAATTTATTTGTAGCATACACAACTTTTGCATCATTATAACATAATTTTTTTTTTGATCATTAATATACTGGCATAGATCACGAAACACTTTATTTTGGCAGGCTTAGAAAAAAAATATGCCTAGAGGTAATGACACCTACAAAAAGGTAGCAATGTAGTGATCTAGTATGGCAAGTATGCCATTCGTATGCGATTTAGCCTGGAGTACATGGGTTGAAGGAGAGGAGGAAACAAACCGATATTATAACTAAACTCACTTCCTTGTATAAATTTTTTTTGATAATTATTAGAATTTCGAAATATTATTATTAAAATAAATGACCATGGATATGTGGCTGAAAAAAGGAACTTTAAAACCAGAAGCAAAGTACTTCTAGTAGTGTAACTGTGGTCGATGAAAACAAACACAATATTATCATACCTCAAAGTGAGGATGAAAAATCCAGCATTTTGTTCCCCAGAAATCTGAAGTGAAAAAACAGGAACCAACTAATAAAAGACCAAAACGAAAGTATAATAACAGTTATTTGAATTTCGGCTTTACATGTGTTGCAAATAAAGATGCTCCTGATGCACAGTGTGCCATACATAATAAAATATTAGCAACTGTTCTTTGGCTCTCACTAAACTTGTGTTCCATGAATATGTTGTGAGATGAAAAGTGTTCTGTGACTAAAAAAGTTTGGGAAATGCTGCATTGGACTATTTAGCAGCTGGCATGTGAATATCATTTTAGAGCTGTACCCTCAAAATGTAAAGAATTCTAGATTTCCCCATGTTGCCCAGCATAGCTTCATAAGACATTGCTCGTACTATATGAAAATAAATAATTTTTAAATAAACTAAGATGATTGTTATTTGCATCAGCATGTTCAGATGACATCATAGGACTGACTGTACGGGAACCATTAGCAAGAAGTGACCCCTGAGTTATAAATTGGATGATGAGGTGAGAGGTAGTAGTTGTTAAAGGAAAAGAAATATATTCATGCCCTGTTTGCTATCTCTGCTCTGTCAACTGGGGAGATATGATTACATTAGAATTATGGCATACCTTTAAAGCTGTGATCACATAAACCATTAAGGTGTATATACCATTAAAAATATGTAGCACGTGGAGAATGCCAAGATAGATGAATGTGGAGCACGCCAATTTAATAGAACAGAAAAAGATGGTATGAGGAAAGTTATGGAGCATTGAAAAGGACTAAAGCCTATAATAACTACAAGTTCAAGTTGAACACACAAAAAAAAAGGGGGGCGGACACAACAAGTTGAACCTAACCATTTTTTGCACTACAAAAAAGGTTATGTTGGCAAAGGCTGAGTATAAGAAATTATTGTCTAAAATGAGAGCAAGGAATGGAGACATGGAGTTTTGTGTTTATGTGAATACAAAGAAGGAAAGAACAAATCAGATCTGACCCTTGCATGAGAAAGTTTTAAATAATCTGGCTATTGTTACTCATGAATTAAACAGGTGCTTTGCATCGATTTTTACAGATGAAAGACTCTTCATGGTGAGGATAGGCAGAATGAAATTGGTGATATCAAAATTATAGAAGATTGTTTATTAAAAAAACTTCAGTCCTAAAGGAAATCAAGGTTCCCTGAGTTGACGACATATACTATTTTGAGGGAAATGACAAGAGGGTGCATCACACTATTAAGGTTAATTGTGAGGACATCATTTTAATTGAAAGAGATTCTTTGGATCAGAGAAATACCAACATATTACCAATGCATATAGTCAATTATAAAGTTCTAAGCACAAAGTATGTAACTACAAAGTGTCTACTAGATCATTGCAGATCATCTTTGATAGACAGGCAGGCTTCTTTAAACTTTGGGAACCATCATTCCCAAAGTTTAGCAGAGCTTTTCTGAAAAAGTCTTTGAATAACACATAACATCTTCTCCAAAAGTTGTTTTTAACATTTTATTGCACTTTTCTCTCAGAATGAAACATAATTCATAACACTTTTCTCTCAAAACTAAATCTGAGGCAACTTCACTTCTTGGTAAAATCACTCATTTTAAAAACACCACCTATTCAATGCATGCTAATTCTGAATTACTGCAGATTAATGGGTGATTTGTGATTACTGTGTCTAGATGAGTCACTGCATGTGTAATAACAAATTTCAGCTCACCACAATACCACAGTTTCATGAAATTTTTTTATCACACCTTGTATTATTCATTTCTACTTTCATTCTTTACCTATTTTAGTAAATTTTAAATATGTAAAATGTGCATTAGATAATATGAATCAGAGCTGTAATACTCAATATGTTCTATGTTTGATATTAATATTTGTAAAATAATAAGAGGAGTTTACCTCAATATAGTACGTAGAATACTTCCGTATGATACTCTCCAGAAATTAAAATGAAAAAATCGAAAACTTTATTAGAGTAAAAAATAAATAATTAAAACCCAATTTAACACAATTAAAAATCAATTTAAAGCAATTAAAAAGAATCTAGCGAAAATATTCAAAACAATTTTCCTTCCTGAAGCTGACAACGCTTTTCGACCGTATGTCTTGATCACAGGAATGAAAATTGAAGGAAAGAAGGAAAGAATTCAGGAAAGAAAATCGTTTTGAATATTTTCGTTAGATTCTTTTTAATTTTTAATTGCGTTAAATTGATTTTTAATTGTGTTAAATTGATTTTTAATTGTATTAAATTGATTTGAATTGCGTTAAATTGGTTTTTAATTATTTATTTTTTACTCTAATGTAAGTTTTCGATTTTTTTGTTTTAATTTCTGGAGAGTATCATACGGAAGTGTTCTACATACTATATTGAGGTAAACTCCTCTTATTATTTTACAAAGTAAAATGTGCATGCGAAGGACAAATAATTTTTAAGAGAATATTTCTTTTAATCTGAGCACAGTGTAATGTAAATTGAGAAGATTAGTCACTCTATTTGCCATTATTCTATTTATTTATTTTTGTGACGCATAACATATATTTTTTATGAGTTGTATATATATTAATGGAAATAGGCTGATAATGGTTACTGTATTGGTGGATATATATTAAATAAATGTAGAACATGGACCAACACCTTCAATTGCTGAAGAAGAGTGTTAATTAGGGTTTACTAATATAAAAGAAATTTTAATACCATATTAAGTTGAAATGTTCATTGTGCAGGATGTTAACCTAAAACTAAGGAAAGGAAAGTGGAAACATAAAAAAGGAAGATACGTAAAACTGAAAGTATATAAAAAATGTGAATCATTTATAAATAATGTAATATACAATCATTTAAGATAATGATTATATACATAATACTAATTACCATCATTGATGTATATATAACTAAGTTGTAAATTTTGCAAATTTTTTAATTATGTGACAAATAATAATTGGTACTCATATTCAGTAGTCTTATGCAAAATAATATTCTCATGTAAGGCCTGGGATGAATATTAATGAATTGAAATATTAATTCTGGGAAAAAAGTAAGCTAAAATGGAACATCGCAGCAAACTTCATCAGGATGCCACAACTGTGATGATCCATTAGGGTTATTAACATTTCTAATCTTTGTCAGTACAAGCTGATCAAAATAGAAAGGTAGGAATACAAAACTGTTATGAATTTTGAGTTTGCATTGGCAAAAATGGTGGTCCTGATGCTATGAACCACGTACCAATATATTAATAGATATAATACTAGAATGTACATTGCAAACTCAATTACTAACTTAGAATTACATTTGATGCAGTGACGTGTATGGCCAAAATAATACTATGGTGAAATTTAAAATTATTTTTAAAGATTACTTAAAGAATTTTTAAGGAATTTTGGAAATTTTTGGAATTTTTTAGAAAAATTTCTTTAAGAGGTGTACATCTAGCCAAAGGAGACAATAGTGTGAAGGACAAGTATACACTCCTTCACCATTCACAATATGGAGAGATAGAAAGTGATCACCAGTCAGGGGTAAAGAAGGCTAAAAATAGAAGAGGCGATGATGCTAAATACTGCTGAAAAGTTATAACTGGTGCATGCTGATGTTGTAAATAAATAAATACATATATTTATTTATTTATTTTATTTATTTATATAATTTTTATATATGTATTTTTTTTTTCTTGACTAGGTGGCCAGTTACATCTATTCATGGAAGTAAATCTCAACCTGAACGTGACTGGGTTTTAAATGGTAAGCTCCTCATATTGCATATCATTGCAAACAATGTCAGTTATAAACTGGAATTTTGATATATTTCATTACAGCTGGCATTTTGATACATTTTAATGTACAGTTGGTATCCTAATCAGTATTCCTGTGATCCTACAAATTTCTGTAACTTGGAAATTTTTGGTTTATTCTGATCTTAATGTCATCATATAGTGTATGCTTTAAAAATAGTCTAAGATCTTAGTGCAGTTTGTTTTAACATTTTGTTATTTTATAATTATTCTTATGAAATTGTCAATTAAATTACAAAAATTAAAAATACTTTACTTCAGTTATATTCAAAATTAAATAATTTATTGATGTCAATATTGCAGATCCACTCTGGTTCCATTTGGCAAATCTGAAACTTTGACATTAATGCTATTTTATTTAGTGAATTTGAAAATGCATTGGTGTAGGAAACCTTTTCCTTTTTGGTATCAGTGAATGTTTAATTTTGCAAATATATTTGGTATTGTGTTTTAAATTTTTGTCATTTAATTATTAATTCCACGTAATGCCCTTCACACAACTATTACAATTTATCAAGTTAATAATTTTCCATCTTTCATATTTTACAACTTAAAAATCATTAAATTGATATGTAGATTACAAAGTCCCAAAACCAGAACCCTCAAGACTTAAGAGATTGCCACTTTTGGGCAAATCACAGGCTAACCAAGGGTTATGAACATGTTACATTTATTTATTCAGTTCAGCAGAATATATTTCTCAAGGTATTTGCAATCCAGCTTTAACAATCAAAGATATGACTAGTTGAAATGTAACGTTCAAAAATTATTTATACAGTCCATTCCGGTTATTTGGGACACATCGTTACTAGTGCATTTTGGCCCGATTAAGCGGCTGCCCCAGTTATCCGAAGTTTCGCGTAAATATTTAAAAATACAAGGTACCGCCCCTTTACAATTAGTTCACTGTACAATCAAATCACATTACGACGAACTCACCATAGTAAAGTACCGTTCACTATGCGATGTGTAGTAAGCGCCGGTCATTGTGATCATGTTTGTGAATTGAATTTTAATTCTATTAAACAGCAATTCTAATTAGAGAAAATAGGAGGAATATAATCCACAGGCTATAAAAGTAAAGATATATTAAGCACAAATTTACCCTTTATTACCTTACCAATTAAAAAATTAAATGATATGTGAAAATCGGAAGAATATATGTGATAATCGGAATAATTAACGTACTGTAATATGTACATACGAACTAGTTGACATTTATGGGCGGCGGGTTAAAATTTAAAACAGTAAAAAGATAAGCAATCGATAACAAAGAACACGGCACACACAAATTGCAAGTAACGCGATACGTGGAAGTGAGAACGGAGTAACGAGTTACAAAGCTTTAAAAATAGGAATGGAGAGGATTTGAAAATTAATTAATAACCTACAGAATTCCAGCTGACAGTATTATCGCAAATTCAGAAAGATCGAGTTTACTGTCCATTTATGATAGATTTCACTAACAGAAAAGCCCAATAAACAGATGACTGCTAATTGTTTTTATTGTTTTATGGTTGTGACCTCCAGAATTTCGACTGAACCACGCGGTACCGTCGGAGACAATCGTAGGGTAATCTCCAGTGCTGCGGTCCCCTGCCCCGATTAAATGGCATGCTGTCCCAATTAAGTGAAGTAAACCCTGGCTATTTTCTCGATTGGTTTCTGTTTTTTAAGATTTGCCCCAATAAATGGCTGCCCCAAATAACCGGAATCCACTGTATTGGGTTTACATGGCCAAATGGCATGATAAAACATTTTAAATGATCCAATGCAATATTTTTACCTGGATGAAAATATTGGCAAAACTTTTCAGATAATCTACAATATTTCTCACTTTAGAGGCATACTGTTGGACAGACAACTTGAGTAGTTGAGACCCGCTAATTTGCGGAGCTTGACTACTCAAGTTGTCTGTCCAACTGTCAAATAAAGATTCAAGACTTTAGGACCTCCACATATGTTTTTTACTCTATGTCATATATCAAAATTTAGTTATTTGATGTTTCATAACCACTAAAATGTGTCAGACAAATGCTTCAGTGAATAATCCATTGTTCTGTTTCAGAGGCGTACAACCCCCATTACGTGAACATTTCAACCTATGTGAAGTAAGCTTAATAAGATGTTTCCAACAGAAAATGCACATAGATTTTTTTTAAAAAATGCATAAGTTCACAGATTGTCCCAAAATTCATACAAATAAAAATACAAGCAAATTATAGAAATTTTAGAAGAGTTGGCATATCCATAGTAAAATGTGCACTAAAACAAAGGACCCACACAAAGGAAAACCTTCTACACTATATCCACAGAGTAAAAAATTGACTAAAATCACTTGTTAAAGAGAACCTATGGAATAACTTCTTCCTACACATACAGGATAGAATCAAATTTCATACTGAAATACTTATTACATAAGTACTATAACTTAACAAAATACAAACACAATCTTCTCTATAAAGGCCTCAATTACAGTGTGATCCCAAAAAATACCCCATACAATGAATATGTAATAAAAGTCCAAACAGGTTTATACAGCCACAGCAATAGAAAAAAATTAATCAAACAAATAAATAATGGGATAAACAAAAAACCAAATCTTACTCCTAACCTTTCAAAAGAGGAATTTCAATACATCAAAAAATTAGCCACAAATAAAAACATCATCATTCAAAAGGCTGATAAAGGCGACTCAATAGTATTTATTAATAAACAAATCTGATTATGACAACAAATTGACAAACCTCCTACAAGATACAAACACATACCAGAAACTAGGCAAAAATTCTACCCCCACCATCAGATCAAAAATCGAAAAAGAACTAAAAAGATTACGCTCCGAAGAGAAGATTACCAGCAATTTTCACACAGACCTCTTAGCCCATACTACACATTTACCCTACGTATTCAGAGTCACCAAGTTGCATAAACCAGACAAACCATTGAGGCCCATAGTAAGCTTCAAAAATACATCAACAGCAAACTTAGCAAAGTTTATGGCTGACATACTAAAACCCCTAATGAATTATTCCAAATAAGACATAAAAAACATGGAACACCTATTTTCGTCAATCAAAAATATAAAATCACTGTACACAAACGTACACTCTCAAAAAGCTGTGAAGGCTACTCAAGACATGTTACGTAATGATCCGACACTTAAAAACAAAAAAAAATTAGAAATTTAAGATATAACAATCTTATTAAATATACTGTTATCAGCAAATTATTTCACCCATGAAGGAAATTTTTACCAATGAGTATATGGGGTACCAATAGGTGGTCCCATAAGTGGACATCTCTCCGAATTTTACCTCCTGGAAATAGAAAACCACATCATTTCCAAATACTCTTCCCCATCCCGTAAATTTTATGGGAGGTACATAGATGATTGTCTGCTTATAGGCAGATCAGACACCATAAATACCATCTTCCATGAGTTGAATAATGTAGATGATCAGCTAAAATTCACAATTGAAAATGAACAAAACAACAGGATCAACTTCCTAAATTTAACATTAACAAGAAATGCCACCAAAATCAACACAAAAATATACCACAAACCTGGAAATAAGGGGAATTATCTACATTTTGACAGCTATGGCCCCCTCTCTCACAAAAAATCAATCCTAATAGCCCAGTTCAGCAGTGCTTTCAGGTATTCATCTACAGAGGATGAACGCAAACAGGAGATCGAAACACTTAAGAACAGATTTTCCAACCGCAGTTACCCAAAATGGCTCATAAACAGTGCCTTAAATACAGCTGAAAAAAATAGTAAAGAAAAACCAAAATGAGAAGCACTAAAAAAAAAACAATGGATAGGGCTCCCGTGCATTGTAATACTAACAGCCATTGGAAAAAATCTTTTTTTTTTCTGTAAAGCATGCATTAGCATTAGCATTAGTAGAGGCATTTGATGCAAGAAAGCAAGCTTATGCAGCATCAGCCAAAAAAAAAAAAAAAAAAAAACCCACTTCAAAAATCCACTTCACCCCTCTGTTCATTCAAAATACCTGTCCAGCTGAGCCTTAAACTTATTTAGGCTATCAACCTCCACTACAAGGGATTGAAGTCTGTTCCACCAACCAACCACCCGCTGGCTAAAGGCAAATTTCCGCATGTCTATCCTACATCTGTCTTTCCTCAATTTGAATTTATGCCCTCTCAGGTGATTATTCTGAGCGAGAGGAAGAATCCCGTCAGCATTGAGCATGCTCAAACCATTCAAGGCTTTATACACCTCTATCAGATCACCTCGCTAGTGCCTAGTCTCCAGACACTGTAATTTGCAAAACTTAAGCCTTTCTTCGTAAGAGCACCCCTTTGTTCCATTCACTAATCTTGTTGCCCTTCTCTGTACTCGTTCCAGCAGCTCTACATCCTTCTTGAAATGAGGCCTCCAGACCTGTATACAGTACTCTAGGTGTGGCCTGACCATTGCCTTATACAAGGGAATAATCACCTCCTTATCCCTGCTGGAAAAATTCCTGTATATCATTGACAATACTCCATGAGCTACTCTTGCAGCCCGTCTGCACTGCTCAGAGAACTTCATATCTGCCTGCACAACCACCCCCAAGTCCCTTTCATTCTCTACCACTGCAGTGTAGTACCACAGAGTTGATACGTTGCTCTGGGGTTGCTGTTTCCCATGTGTAGTACTTGACATTTGTCAATGTTAAACTTCATTTGCCACCTCTCAGCCCATCTGCTCAACCTTTCCAGATCCTGTTGCGGCAGCATAGTGTCAGTAGTGTCCTTGACAACCCTGCCAACCTTTGTATGGTCTGCAAACTTGGACATTAAGCTTGATATACCATCATCAATATCATTTATAAATACAGAAAACAATAATGGACCCAACACTGAGCCCTGAGGGACTCCACTAATAACATTAGTCCTCGATGAGCAGTATCCATTGATTACCACTCTCTGTCTTCACCCCCTCAACCACCCCTTTATCCATAGCAGCAATTTGCCTCCAACATCACACTGCTCCAATTTGTGTAGCAGTCTTCCATGTGCAACAGTATCAAAAGCCTTCTAAGATCCAAGTATATAATATCAAAGCTATTCCCTGCATCCAGTTCTTTTGTGACTGCATCATAATATCCAATCAAATTGGTCAGGCAAGACTTCCCCTTAACAAAACCATTCTGTGTCCGAGCTATAACTGAAGTCTTGTCTAAATGATCCTGCAGTGCTTCTTTAACCAGTGCCTCCATTAATTTACCTGGAACAGAAGTTAAGCTCACAGGTCTATAATTACTTGTGTCAGCCTTTGATCCTCCTTTGTGAATTGGGGTCACATTTGCACATTTCCAGTCTATGGGTACCTCCCCTGAGTCCAAGGAAGCTCTCATAATTATGGCTAAGGGTTTGCTTACTTCCTTTGCTGCCTCCTTTAATATAACTGGATAGATCCCATCCACCCCGGGTGCCTTTCTTGTGTTTATCTTCAACAGTTTCTCCTCCACTTTACTCCCAGTTATTTCAAGATTCTGTAGCTTACTGCTAGAGTTGAATACACCTCTGGCATTACCCTCGCTGAGTAACTCTTCATGTGTGAATGTCGATGCAAAATATTCATTTAGTTTGTTAGCTACCTGAGCAGGGTCATCAACAGTTGACCCATCAATATCAAGTGGACCAATCTGATTCATCCCCTTCCTTCTAGAGTTTACATAAGTAAAGAACTCTTTGCTGTTTTTCTTTGCATCCCTTGCCAAGGATTTCTCGTAATCTGCCTTCGCCTGCCTAACCTCCTTTGTAACTTGGTTGCATATCAACTTGTATCTATCATAGGCTTCTGTGTCATGTGTTAATTTGTAAGTATCCCATGCAATTTTCTTCTCTGCCATATGCCTCATTAGTTCATCTGACATCCATTTTGGCCTAAACCCTGAACAATATTTCTTAGTTGGTATGTAAAGCCTAGTAGCTTCCAAGATTAATTCTTTGAATGCTTCCCATTTTGAATTTGGTGTTGGTAACATCATCAGTTGGTCCCACTGTATAGAATTTAAATACTGTCTCAGTCCATCGTAGTCGCCTTTACGGAAGCAATAACCCTTCCCTTTACCCCTAATGGTAGTTACCTCTTTTGAGTAAATCCCACTTCAGCACACTGTGATCACTGCCACCTAGTGGTTCATTTATCTGCAGATTCTTAATGCATGAAGAATCACTGCTGATAATCAAATCAAGAGTATTACTCCCTCTAGTTGCCTCCCGAACATGCTGATGTAGAAAACAATCATCCAATAAATCCACAAAAGCCCTGCTAGTGTGTGATTGACCAGCCCCCCAAATTCCAGTCAATATCTGGGAAATTAAAATCTCCCATTATAAGACTCTGATTTACTGGCCCACTCTATTTCCCTGTACAGTTTCTTATTATACTCATCAGAGTCATTAGGCCTATAGCACACTCCTACTCTCAATTTTGATCTCCCAATGCTTATGTCACACCAAACTGACTCAACACTGCACTGTCCAGCGATGTCGACTGGCTTCACTTCCTTGGTTTTTATGTGTTTCTTAACTAATAGCATAACCCCTCCCCCCTTCCTATCCTGTCTATCCTTTCTGTAGACGTTGTACTCCCCAAATTGCAGTTCTGCATCCCTTATATCTGTGTGACACCACGTCTCTGATATCCCAACAATATCTGCCTTTGATGTTTTGAGCAATACCTCAAATTCATCAAATTTATTTACTATTCCGGATTTACTCCGGAATCTTTGAAGATTCCGGAGTAAATCTAGCCTTTGGCAGCTCCAAGAAACTATGGACATACCTAAAAAGCTCAGCTATCAACAAAAAAAAACAATAGATTTCAAACAGAAAACAAATGCAGTTTATGCAATTCCCTGTGCACCGGATTGCGACTGCACATATATATAGGTAGCACGAGAACATCGCTACATACAATAATCCAAAAACACAAAAGCAGTTTAAAAGTAGCCGCAAATAACAAAGAAAAAACAGACCGAATGGAAAAAATAATAGTTACGAATTGGTAGCTGACCGCTTAGACACAGGACATTGCCCTTCCTTCGAAAACATGATAATAATTGATAAACAAGATACAAAATTTAAGTTAGAAACCAGTGAGACACTAGCAATGAGATCAACAAACAGACCAATAATAATCTCTGAAGAATGGGACCTAAAACAAATATCCTGTAAGTTTAACTTTAACAACAGAATTTAACCCCCCCTATTTTCCGGCCGTTAATTAGTGGGTCTCGACTACTCAAGTTGTCTGTTCAACTATCTAATAAAGTTCCTAGACTTTAGGGCCTCCACATATTTTTTTTACTTTAGAGACATACTTTGAATTCCTTTTGTTTGTCCTTTTGTTGGGGGGGGGGGGACAAAGATGCCAACATCCAAAATATCTGCAGAGATCTTTTTCATCTCTTTTTGTTAGATACATTGTTTAAAAATGAAATTCTGTGCAGATTCTTTAGTGCAATATTTCATTTAATTCCATGTCGATAATAATACTAGAAATGCCTTTAGTTAATTTATTGCAACTGAAAACCAGTCACGCCATGTGGACCAAATGGAAAATAACTTATTGTAGGAGTTTCTTTTTTCTTTCTTTTTTTTTTTTTTTTTTTGCCCTTACTTTTCTTTATCAGATAGGTCTTAACAATTTCCCAATTTCATCGCAGAAAGGTCTTTATCAGATTTTTTTTTGATAAAAAAAATCTGATAAAGTCTTCATCAAAAAAAAAAAAAAAAACTTAGTGCTACCTGCTGAATTTGAATATCAAAAAATATCCATTCAGCTTTTCAGATTGTTTATGTGAAATATAAATGGATGGCAGTGCAATAAATTGTACCAGCATAGTGGGAAAACTAATTTCATAACCAGAAATGTTTGGTCTCAATGGTTGCTACATTGGACTTGAAGAGGACTGAAAAAAATGCTTCTGTCACTAACAATTGAACATAAACATTGACAGACGTCAGCTAAGCTTTTTCAGATTGTTTATATGAAATGTAAATAAATAGATGGCAGTACAATAATTGTGCCAGCACAGCAAGAAAACAAATTCCATAATCGAAAACACCAATGGTCATAGTGGCTGTGATATCAGACTGGAAGAAGATTGGAAAAAAAAAAAAAAACCCTGCCTAACATTAACAGTGGAAGAGCCAGCACAGTAGGAAAACACATTTCAGAATCAGAAATGCCAACATTTGTGGCAGCTGCAATATCTGACTAGAAGAGGCTATAAAAAAAGCAATGCTGCCTACTGTTAACAATTGAATACAAATATCAGTAAACATCAATTTAGTTTTTCATATTGTTTATATGGAATGTAAATAGAAATGACAGCACATTAATTGCATCAGCATAGCAGGAAAATAAATTCTGTAATCAGAAACAGTGACAATTGTGGTGGCCATGACATAGGACTGGAAGTGGAATTTTATGATGTTACAGTGGTCTCAACATCTGACCTCGAATGGTTAATGGGTTTTGGAGGGTAATTTCTCACAACTTCTTTTATGATTTTGTGCTATTCTGCACTGACTTTTTCAATATGTGTATGTGAAATATATATGTTTATACATACCAAATATTTTCATAATACTTCATAACTAAACGAGGGTAAAAATTTAATTTGGCACCCTGTGCTTGATGTCATAGTCAGTATGAGAAGTAGTAAGAAAACTAATCTAGTACTAAGTTCAAATTAACTTATTTTAACATTTTAATTTGGAATTTTCTAATTAAAAAGCTTTTAAAAGCTATATTGTGTATAATAATTAAATATCATCAACTCTTTTAGTATGCATGCATTGATTTCCTTCATTTCTTCTTTTCTATAGCAAATGTCTTATCAATTATCGTTTGAATAAATTTGAAAGTTGAATGTTTAATTTCGAATAGAATACAGTGCTGAATGTCAGTATTGAAATGCAATCTTGAAACTTTTACTATTGTGCTATTGTTTGATATATAAAAAGTTTTATGTATGTGTTTGCATATTGTACATTCATTAAAGTGCTCCTGTGAGGAAAGACTTTGAATAAGCAAGATATAGAGCTTGGTAACTAAGCACCTGAGAAGGGACTTGATCGAGGTCTATAAGGTTCTAAGAGGTCTTCAAATAAAAAGAGAAATTTTTGTGATATTAAATGATGCTATACCCAATAAGTATAAATTCAAGCTAATGAATTATAGACTGGATTATAAGAAATTTTCCATGCTTAACACCAGTAAGATGTCAATCATGGACAAATACAGGCTGTGTCCATGAATAGCTAGCTAAAAGCTCAGAGCATGGAAATCAAAAGTCACGTATCTGTGATTATCCACATACCTTGGAACCTACCTATTCAGAAAAATCAGAAAATATATATTCAGTTTGTCATCAACTTGAGTTAGGATTATCAATAAACCATTCATATGTAGTGGATCAATGTGATTCATCCCCTTCCTTCAGATGTTTATCCAAGTAAACATCTGAAGGAAGGATGAACATCCTTCAGATGTTTATCCAAGTAAACATCTGAAGGAAGGTAAAGAAAAGAAGAAAAGAAAAGATAAAGAAAGTAAAGAAAAGAAGTCTTTGCTGCTTTCATTTGCCAGACTTCTCTTAATCTGTGTCAGCTTACCTAACTGCCTTTGTGACTTGATTGTTGACTACTTTATATCTACTGTGGACTTCTGTATCTCCTGATAATTTATATGCATCCCATGCATTTTTCTTGTTTGACACAAGTCTCATCGGTTCATCTGACATTCAATTAGGTTTAAGCCTGGAACAGTATTTCTTGGTTGATATGAAAAGCCTATTAAATTTGCTGTTGGTAACATCACCAAAGGTTCCACAGCACAGAATTTAAAAACTGTTTGAGACCATTGTAGTCACCTTCCCAAAAGCAAAAGCCTTTCCCTTTGTCCTTGATAGTAGTTACATCATTAAGTTAATTCAATGCCAATATACTGTGATCGCTGCCACCTAGTGGTTCTTTTTATTTGCAATTTGCAGATTCTTAATGCATGAAGAGTCACTGATAATAATCACATTAAGATGCTGATAATCATATTAAGATCTATGCAGTTCATTATTCTCATCAGCCATTTGACCTATAACAACTTGTTACTCTCATTTTTGTTTTTCCAGTGCTTATGTCACCAAACTGACTCAGCATTGCACTGGCCATCCTGTCAACCGGATGCACTGATTTAGGTTTTATGTGCTTCTTGACTAAGTGCATAATTCCCCCTCCTTCCTGTCCTGTTTGTACACATTGTACTACCCATATTCAAATTCTGTATCCCTTATGTCTGAGTCATACCATGTGTCCAACTTCTGTACAGTGTCCACATTCAGCAACTTAACCAGTACAGGTAGTTTCCAACTTTACGAGTTAATTCGTTCCTAGCGCATGCTCGTAAAGCAGAAATTTATTCCCATAGACAATGTTAAAAACAGGGGTTACGTTCTCAACAATGAAATTAGTTAGCTAATTAGTTTATGTTTAAACAATGATTGATTTATCCAAAGAAATGAAAACTTAGCCGGTAAAATCAAGTAAATTATAATTTAAAGAAATTATTTATGACTTAACAACTGTTAAAGAATGTTTATTCTTCATCATCGACTAAATGCACACTCTTTGATCACTCATTGTTGGGTCGGCACTCGTTATTGGTTTGTTGCACAAGGAGGAGTCTTCAGAAATGCTTCAAGAGGCGTTCGTTTCCAAGATAATCAACAATGAAATTAGTTAGCTAATTAGTTTGTTTAAACAATGATTGATTTATCCAAAGAAATTAAAAATTAACCTGTAAAATCAAGTAAATTATAATTTAAAGAAATTATTTATGACTCAACTGTTAAAGAATGTTTATTCTTCATCATCGACTAAATTCACACTCTTTGATCACTCATTGTTGGGTCGGCACTCGTTATTGGTTTCTTGCACAAGGAGGAGTCTTCATCAGAAATGTTTTAAGAGGTGTTCGTATCCAAGATAATCTCTTCTCTTTTCTTTATAAATTTCACAATAGCATGCATAAGCATTTTTTTAATGGCACACACAAATTGCAACTAACACAATTTGTGGGGAGTAACAAGTTTACGAAGTTTAAAAAAAAAAAAAAGAAAAAAAAGAAGAGAAGATTCTGAAAATTTATTTGTTTTTTATATGATTGAAGATTGCAGTGAAGGGGAAACACATTTCAATTCCCACACGATTTTCATCTATCGGTATTTTCACAAATGCAATAACATCAAGTTTACTACCTGTTTATAATTGCTTGCACTAACAGAAAAGCACAATAAACCGGAAAGTGCAAATTGTTTTTATTGTTTTATGGTCGTGACTTCCAGAAATGTGCTTTAGAAAAATATCACAAAGGCATTCAAAATTGGTTCTTATAACAGAACATATGATAACGATGAAAGGGTAGTGTGTGTTTAATGATTTGAATTGGTAACTAATATAGTTTACATTATAAAATGACCTTTTAGAGAGATAAATAGCTTACTTACACAGCAAAAATTTCAACTTCCAAGGTCTTGGAACGAATAACTAAAGAACAATGTGTTATTGGGTTCACATTACGATATTTTCACGATACGATGGAACGGATTAATATCGTAAAGCAGGGTGCACTATATTGTATAGCTACATGCGTGGTTTGAGATGTGGGATTTATGAATGTTTAACATTCATTTTTTGCAATTAATCTTCATATTTTCGATTTTGTTGATACTTGATACTTGGAAAAAAAAAAAACTCTTAAACCTGGGAACTCATAAAGCGGGAACTGCCTGTATTTCAAATTCATCAAATTTAGTCACTATGCTCTTAACATTAGTGTGCATCAAAGTATGCATGCACCTGTTTTTTGCTTTTAGTACACCTGACAGGACTTGTGTATTTGCTTGTCTCATGATAACCCCTAACAAGCCTTGTAATCTCCAACACTTTGCTTTTCAGGCAGTTACATGTTCTAACAGGAACAATGCACGAATCACTTACACCTGTGACTGCTGTTAATCTATTAGTCTGTGTATTCCCTGAGCTAGCAATTTTTGACCCTTCAATGGCATCAGCAAATTTTCTTGCATCCCTTCTATTTAAGTGTATTCCATCTTTGTAGAAACAGCCTCTCCTATTAACAAGCACTAACTATGCTGAGAAAAATTCTACCACATGAGCCTTGTGCATCTTTCCAGGCCCAAATTGATTGATAAGGCTCTCCTCATATATTCTCTCTTATTGTATCTGGCAGAATTGCAGACATTCAAATTTAATCCTAACTTGTGACTTTTTTTCATTATTGCCCTTTATTTCTTAAGTAAATCCTCAGAATTCCTATTCTTAATATCATTCGTACCAATGTGTAGAACAATATCACTTTTGTGGCCTTAAAATATTATCAACTTTTCTCTCGGGAGACATACCCTGGTTCTCTTCCATTTTTCTTTTTTAAAAAGTATGGAGTTGGAAGAAAGGAAGTATAACTTGTTAAAGGATTTCAACATTGGTTCATTATAAATCTGTTATATCAGTGCCCAAATGGTAAAGTTACAGGAATTTTTCTTTTTTTTTTTTTTTTTTTTTTGATAGCAATGCTATTAAAATTTATCCTTCTTCCAAAAATACCTAAACTAGCCAAATTGGATAAGGTTTTGTGTGATTGTTTGCCTTCCTCTTCTTCTCAAAGAGATGAAGAGGAAGATTTGCCTATTTCTAATGGGTAGATTTCAAACTGTGATTACAACATAAATTATTATCCTTTATTCATCATTTTTCACACTGACAAAACAGAACTCTTCTCAGATGTTATCATCCATGACTGTGTGTTTCTAAAGTGGTGAGTGGGAAGTAGGTACAGCAAGCAAACATTGTTGCTATTTTTTTTGTGTATTAGTAGGACTAATACTTTGTCATAGACAAATGTACAAGACATGACATTTGACAAGACATTCTCATTGTAATGTGATATGTATATCACAATATAAACAAGCATGGATGGGTAAAATTTGATTTTGTTATAACTACAGAATGAAAGATAGTTTGCTGGTGCTTGTCAATATAAACAAGCATGGATGGGTAAAATTTGATTTTGTTATAACTACAGAATGAAAGATAGTTTGCTGGTGCTTGTCAACTGTGGCATCCACTGTGTTTTCATTCTCTCTGTGCCTAACTGGAGTGAAGTTAGCCCCCCCCCGCACCAAATATGGAGGATGCGGAAAGGCCAGGGAATAACCACCGCATATCCCTGGAGCAATATGGCCTTGGTTGCTAATGCTCCTAAAAACCAAATAACAACAACAGCCCCTCCCCCACCCCTTTGAATGCTATATCAAAGATTCAGTCACTAGACCAATTCATTATTGCCAATTTTTATGTGGGTATCAAAGTCAAGTAATAAGAGTGCCTACTTCTCAATCTGAAAAAGGCTCACAAAGATTGATGAACATGAAGATTGATGGCCATTGAGTTTGTGTAGACAGCATAGAATAATTTTAAAATATCTAAATAAAAAACTATTTTCAGAAAGCTGGTTATGCTGTGATTGAAAAGATTGAAAATGAAGTAACTTTTGGTAATGCAAATATAATAGAAATGATGTGGGTGGTACTTTTATACTGCATATAATGACTTGCCTGTAAGTTCCCATAATATTAACTGATGCTGAAATCACCATTGAAGTTCCAGAACAAAACAAATGTCTTGTGGATGATAGAGAAGGCAAATTACCACAAGTCATATAAAATGGTGTTTTGCCTGCAGAAGTTGTCTCATATTTATGTACAATTAATAGTTTTATGGTATCGTGAGGCATTTATGTTGAGAATAGAGTTCAAGATAAAATAGATTTTTGTGAAAACTTGATTTTTAGGTGATTTTTAGTGGAAAGGAAAAAAACAGTGCAATTTAGATGAGTGGTTAATTGAGAACTAGGTGAGTTTGATCATTTTGATTCTATTTTCTTTGACATTCACAGTTTTTTTTTTTTTTTTTTTTTACCTAATGATGTCCTGTATTTCATCTGTTTCCATTGAAGTTACTTTTATAATAAATTTATGGATATTACGAAGTTTTCTTATTCCGTTTGACTGCAATTAGATATTTATAATTCAATGTTTTAGTTGTATTGTTAAACAGCATATTTTTTTCTAGTAAAGTAAAGCTTTTTTTTTTTTTAAATGCACTTTTTTTTCTCCCTCGTTATGAAAATGACATCAGATTATATTCATATCACATCAGATTTTTGAAAAATTTTATTATTTTATTTTAAAAGCTGTATTATATGATAGTTGGAAAAAAATATTACAACTGAATTTCATATTCCTGAAGCTGGCAACACCTATTGGTCTTAAATCATTAAGAATTAATGATTCTAGGTGGAACTCATAACCATCTGACAGGTGATGAAATGCTCTGACCAGTTGAGTGTTATGTTTTAATATAACTATTGCTAATCTGTGAAGTGGCACAAGTACAACATTAAATTTACATGTGGAATTAATGATTTGTATTTAATATAAACTTAATTGTTTTATAATTCATCATGTGAATAAAATATTTGCTGTTTATTATTATTTTTTTAATATTTACTGTTTGTGAAATGAAATATGTACCTGACAGTTTCTGATTTGTGTTTTGGCTGAAAAAAGAGATAAACCTTAGCCCCACATATCTTTTGCTCTTATCTGCACCCTTTTCAATAGGGCTACGTTTTTCCTAAATTGAGGTAACCAAACTGATGTGCAGTACTCAAGATGCAGCCTGTAATTTCCATATACAATGGAATAATCATCTTGACTCTCCTAGAAAAATTCTTATAAATCATTAACAGAACCCCTTGACTAGTACTAGTAGCCCATCTGCACTGCTCAGACAACTTCATGTCAGACTGTTTGACTACCTATCGATCTTTTTCATTCTGCACTACCTTGAATGTACCATATCCTAGTATGAATATACTAGGATTACTGCTGCTACCCATATGTGCTACTTTGCACTTATTTATGTAAAACCCCAGTCTCACTTTTCATATGTTTTATATACTTACATTATATGTTCCATATGTTTAACATATTCAGGTTTTATTAGCATAGGCATACCCTGGTCATTAACCACCACAGGCATAGCTAGGTTTTTCACCGCCCTTGGAAAATTTGTGGCTGCGTGCCTTTTTTCAATAATTGGTAAAATCATAATAAATAATAATAAGTACAGTCAGACCTCTGTTTAACAAACTTCTTTATAGTGAATATTTCTATTTAGTAAATTTTTTTGAATACCCCTTGGTAATTACATTTAAAATAGTTTATGTAGAATGAAGAAAATTTTCCATATAATGAATGGATTATGGGAGACTTAACTGGGTACGCATTGTTCGCACCTTCTGGCCTTCAAGCAATTTAGGCAATAGTGCTGTTGCTAAGCAATAATTAAGAGCTAAAGAGATTACCATCTGCAACTTCGTGGTACCCGTATAACCTATCCAACTACCTGTCCCACATACCAAGAAGTTAAGCTGGCTAACTACTTTCTGTGTATCCATAGCCAGTAAACAGATCAAGGCATATTGCGGCGCCTCCATAGCCAGGTGGGCAGGAGCAGCAGCAGCAGTGCATAGCACACACTTCTTGATAAGACCGGGGTTCGAGCCTGTGACCACCAAATACGGAGGATGCGGAAAGGAATGGAATGGCCATCACATATCCCTGGAGCAATATGGCTTTAGTTGCTAATGCTCCTAAAATCCAAATAACAAGCACAAACAAGGCATATTGCACATTCGGACAATAGGCTCAAATACAAATAAGAGGCATGGAAAACGATACTATATATTGCATCTTTGTTATTTGCAATAAAATTACCATACGATTTCTTCTCTTTTTTTTTTTTTTTAATACCTTCATTTTTGTATTATCACGAATTATTGAAACATCAGCCATTAGTGACAAGATATAGTGCTGAGTTAGTACTATATATTTAGAACCATGTTGCACTATAAGAGATCTGTTTTTGTGGATATTAAAATTCAGACTTACACGTTCCGTATTAATATTATTTCTGCCATCATTTTCTTCTGCCGACTGTTGTTTGTTATTCTCCATACTTTCTAATTCTTTTAAAATAACTTCAACTGTTTGGGCTTTTTCTTTCACTTCTATTTCAACAGCATCCTCATTCAAATTATGTTTGTTTTTGTGTCACTTTCAGGTTTGGAGTAGCTTATTTTGTAAACTAGCAGAATTTTATTTTTTTCCCCTCTTTATGCAGTCTTTCTATACAGTACCAATGTCTGCTTTTTTTTCCTTTGGTGGCATGCCTAAAATTAATTGGGCTTTTGTTGTTTTATTTAAATTATAAATCACAATATTCATGATTACCTGTTTTATATAGCAAGCCGCCCAAAAACACTATACACATTATTTATAACTTCTAACTTATTCAGTATCATAGAATGTACACAATGCATGAATTGCAGGGTGCCTCCATAGCCAGGTGGGCAGGAGCAGCAGTGCGTAACACACGCTTCTTGATTAGATCAGGGTTCGAGCCCGTGACCACCAAATATGGAGGATGCGGAAAGGTCAGGGAATGACCACCGCATATCCCCGGAGCAATATGGCCTTAGTTGCTAATGCTCCTAAAAACCCAAATAACAATAATAACAACAGCATGAATTGCAAATTGTTATGCATTCAAGCATGCTCTGATGAAGTGGTCACTTGATTGGTCCCTTAAAAGTTAAAAGTTATGTTCTGGATGGCAAATAGATCTATGATGCTATGCTATGCAGTATGTGTACTCAGATTTAAAGATACATGCAGGCTTGAATCATCTTCTGAAAACATGCCATTTGGCAAAAATTTATTTTCACTCCGTCCTCTTCTCTCATCCTGATGCGACATCGTTTAGGGGTGCCATTTCGTCAGCTAGCCTCGGGTATTGAAATAACTTGGAATGGAACTGATTTGGCTCATCAGCGGCACCCTTCTGATACCAGCACCCTTGTCACCTGCCCCAATGCCGATACATTCCTACACTACTGTTATCCACCCCATGTCTGCCTTTTTATCATCAGCAAGCTCAGACATTAAATTTAATTTGCTTTCATTAATATATTAGTAAACAAATTAGTTAATGTATGCAGTGCATTACATTTCAGGTGTATTAGCAAATAGCAATAAATCATGATTTATAACAAAAAAATAAGCAATGCAATGATTATATGCATGAACTGAGAAAATTTCATTTTTGTACATCCACCACAACACATGATGCAAAAAACAAAAGATCCAGTGCTTCAACTGTAGCAGAATATATGGTATTTTCAGCTACAGTAATATGGTATATGAATAGCCTATGTGATATTTATGGAAAAAAAAATAATAACAATTGCTGGAATTCTTAGAGTTAAATATAAAATTTCGTGAAAATCTATTTATTGGGAGTCAAGTACTGATCCCATTTTAATTAAATTTGGATTGGATATATAAATCTTTTTAAAAGGCCCCAAATATAAAAATATAAAATTTCATAAAAATTCATCCACTGAGAGCTGAGTTAGCACAAAAAATAATAATAATTGCTTGATTTCTATTAGTCTGATTTTATTGAATTTGGAATGGCTTGACAAATCTTTTTAAAAGTTCCAGGTATAAGATTTCATGAAAATCTGTCCACTGCGTGTCATATGGATAAACATGATGAAGACAATAGGTGCATTATGCATATATAATCTAATGTGCCTAATGAAAAAAACAGTATGGGATCCTGAGGACCAATAACATTAGTCCATAAAGAGCAGTCTACTGGGTTTGCAACCTTGGTTTCACAAAATGCTGTTTTCTGTGTAAACGGGTTAGTAGAACATGGGGGGGGGGAAATGTTCCCATTATATTACCAGGAAATGGTTGCCTCAACACATCATATTCCTGGGAAAAAGAACGTTCTCTATCTATGACTTATTGAAAAAAAAAAAAAAAAAAAAAAAAAGATTTTATTCCCCTTTTCATATCAAATTAGGCTTACTGAAAAAACTTTGTGAAAGCACTGGATGGAGAAAGACATACAAGGTTTCCAATACTTGAAATGAAAATTTGATGATGCCATTAATATACATGAAAAGGTAGCAGTTGCAATACCTTCAAGGCACTTTGTCAAACATTTTAGGAAATGAAAGCTCAACAAACTATGAGAAGCTTGTTAACCAACTCCTGCATCTCCTACAGAAAAAACAGTTGTAATGTGACCTTAAACATTAATTTTTTACATAAACACCCTTCCCAGAGCTTGCACAATGCCAGTGAGGAACATGAGAAAAGACTTCAGTTGGACATTTTTCTTGGCTAGAAAAAAAATGGTATTAATGCAAGTGAAGTGTAAATATTCTTTGCTGATTGCCACTGGATATTTGTAAGAGAAGCTAGAGAGGCAAGATAAAAGTGAAAATCAAGGCTTAAAACCTTTTTAAGCTCAAAAAAATTCATGTTAATTGTTAAATGATTTGTTAGTAAATTAGTGAAAAAAAAATGTTAATTTTCTCACAAAACCAGATATTATACCAAAATTCTAAGGTCATATTTGTGTTTTGCACTATAAAAATGTATATAGTTTTCTCTCCTACATTCTAGCTTATGTTACTCATCTAAGGACAAATTCAATGAAAACGTTTGGTGTGAAACTCAAGCAGTTGCTCTTGACATTTTAAAGACTTTTGATCGTGTTTGCATTAGTACAGGCATATGATGCAAGAAAGCAAGTTTATGGAGCATTGGCAAAAAAAAAAAAAAAAAAAAAATCCCTTCCCATTTCACCCATCCAATTCACTCCAAAAGTTTGTCTAGTTCTGCCTTGAATTTATTTAAGCTGTAAACTTCCACAACAACAGATAAAAGTTTGTTCCAGCAATCAGTCAATTTGGCTAAAGGCAAATTTTTGTATAAGCATCCATCTTATGGTTTGCCAACTGTTTTTTGTAATTGGGCTACTAGTTTTCTCTTTAACTGCTCACTGTGAGTGATGGTAGATGATTCTTAGTCTTCTAACTTCACTAATGCTGGTGTTTCCCAAGGTTCAGTTCTTTCTCCCATGCTTTTCCTCTTGTATATTAATGACCTTCTTCCATTGACCACAAATCCTATCCATAGTTTTGTTTATAGTAGTACATTGCATTCCACCTTCCAGTTTGAGAAACCTTGTCCTACACAAACAGCTTCTCGAATATATACTGCCATTTCTTTAAATGCTCATCTCCAGGTAATTCTCCAGTGGAGCAAAGATAACTTAGTTGGCTTCAATCCTTCTAAAACTCTTATATCTTGCATAAAAGAATTCTTCAGCTCTTACCTTCAATGACACTCTGATTTCTAGGAAAGATCATATATCTCTGTTGGGGATTACCATGACTTCTAATCTCTCTTGGCATAAGCACATGACAAATATTGCTTCCTCTGCATCTAAAACACTGGGTTTTCTCTTTCACTCTTGCTGTTCGGTACTTTTCTTCCAAACAGCTATTTACTCTGTACAAATCACAAATCTGCCCTACCATGGAATATTGTTCCCACATCTGGGGTTGTGGGAACAAAAACCTCTCACAGGCTTCTGGATGCCATTCAGAAAAGAGCAGTTAGTTAATCAATGACTCATCTCTAACAGAGTCTCTTCATTTTCTGTCTCATAGACATTCTGTTTCTGCTGCATGCCTTTTCTATAGATACTTCCATGGGCACTATTTTTCTGAATTGGCTTCTATAATTCCCACTCTCTCTCTTCCAAAGCAGTCTGAACATGTGCTGTTGACTGGTTGCAGCACATGTTCAAAGCAGTCTGAACATGTGCTGCAACCAGTCAACATCCCCTTACTGTCCAACTTCAAACTCACAGAACCAACTTTTCTTCTTCCTCATTTATTCAGTCAACTTCCATTTTCTGGAACAACCTTCATATGTATTTCCTGAAAATTGCTATCTACAGAAGTTCGTCTAATGTCAGAAAAGTATTTTCTTTCATCTTCTCAGCTTTCAACCCATACACGTACTAAGTACTGTAGTAGTAGTGGCATGTGATGCAAGAAAGCAAGTGTATCAGCTTATGCAGCATCAGCCAAAAAAAAAAAAAAAAAAAATCAGACCATTCCCTCCAAATGCCTGTCCAGTTCCTCCTGAAATTTATTTAACCTATCAACTTCCACAACGACAGATGGAAGTTTGTTCCAGCAATTAACCACCCACTGGCTAAAGGCAAATTTCTGCACATCTATTCTACATCTGTCTTTCCTTAATTTGAATTTATGCCCTCTTAGGTTCGTAATCTGAACAAGTGGTAGGATCCCATCAGAATTCAGCGTGCTCAACCCATTCAAGGCCTTATACACCTCAATCAGATCACCGCACAGGTGCCTAGTCTCCAGTCACTGCAATTTGCAGAACTTAAGCCTCCCTTGGTAAGAGGATCCCTTCATTCCCCTCACCAATCTTGTTGCCCTTCTCTGTACACGCAAATCTACATCCTTCCTGAAATGAGGCCTCCAGACCTGCACGCAGTATTCAACTTCCCATTTCCACCTTCCACCTTTTCCTGCTAGCAAAATTCCTATATATCATTGACAAAACCCCATGACCTGCCCTGGCAGCCTGTCCGCATTGCTCAGAAAACTTCATAATCTGACTGCACAATTACTCCCAGGTCTTTTTCATTTTCTACCACCTTAAGTGTAGTACCACACAGTTGGTACATTTCTCTGGGGTTACTTCTACCCATATGCAGTACTTTGCATTTGTCAAGGTTAAACTTCAGTTGCCACTTCTTAGCCCATCTGCCCAAATTTTCTAGATCCTGTTGCAGTAGCACACTGCCATTACTGTCATTAACAACCCTGCCAACCTTTGTATCATCTGCAAACTTCGACACCAAGCCTGATATACCTTCATCAATATCATTGATAAATATACAAAACAACAGTGGGCCCAACACCGAACTCTGTGGGACTCCACTAATAACATTAGTCCACGAAGAGCAGCACCCATTGATTACTACCCTCTGTTTTCTCCCACTCAACCATCCTTTTATCCATTGTAGCAACTTACCCTTAATGCCATTCTGCTCCAATTTGTACAATAGTCTTCCATCTACAGGCCTCTGTAGCCGAGTGGGCAGTAGCGAGAGTGCAGTAGCACACGCTCTTTGAGTAGACCGGGGTTCAAGCCCCTGACTGCTGAATATGGTCGATCTGTCAACCCGCACTGGACCAGCGTGGCAGATTATGGTCCATTTCCCTCAGCATGAATTGTTGAGGAGGCTTCCATCCTGCAGTGGGCTGATAATGGCTGCACTTTACTTTTTTTCCATCTGCAACAGTGTCAAAAGCTTTCCTGAAATCGAAATATATGATATCAAAATTATTTTTTGCATCCAGTTCTTTTGTAACCACATCATAATAGGTTCTAATACCTCTCATGTTTGGGGTTTTCATTAAAAAAAATATATATATGGATAACATATTTTTTTATGAGAAAAAAACAAAAAAAAAATAATGTTGGCATATGTAGGTGAAAATTATGCATCATAGCCTTTGTTTAGCATGAATTGCACTAGTGTTTATAGGTCAGATGATAAAGGAAAGGGATAAATTATGAAAATTCTATTAATAAATGACTTAATCAAGACAATGCTGTCTAAAGAAATTTTGCCTTTGAGTTTGGAAATCCTGGACTCCAAATTTCAAAATGTTATTTGTTTATTACAAAATTATTTATCTGTGCATAATTTTATATTTCAGAGTTTCGATATGGAATAAAACCAATTTTGATAGCAACAGATGTTGCTGCAAGAGGATTAGGTATGTGCTTTATTAATTTTATCATAAAAACTTGCAAAGAAAAGCAGGGTGTGGCATGACATGGAGAGATATCGTAAGAGGATAAATCTTTTAAAATCAGTACAATCCTTTTTTTTTTTTTTTTTATGAGGGTCTTTGTTAGACTTATTCATATGTACAGTTTTATTATCTAGCAATTTTATAATCCAGATTTATTCAGCTCACTTTTGTGTCTAGTAGGATGAGGCTTTTTTGCACAGAATACAGTTGTTGCTTTCTAATTTGTAAGGTGTATATACCAGATATTGATTGCTTTTATATGCAAGCAGAGTTATACACCTGTTTTATTTTATTTTATTATTTTTTTTTAATCACAATTAAGATATACTATATACTACTTTCTGCAATTTTTTTTCTTCTCACTCTACTGACTTTGATTAGATAATTGTGGGAATATAAAATTTGTAGAGTTTTTTAATGGATATTGAAATAGTAAAAAAAAAAAAAAAAAAAAAAGTAAATTTTATAAAATAATCTAAAACTGAGAAAAATCCGTGTGCGCCTCCGTAGCCAGGTGGGAAGGAGCAGTAGTGCGTAGCACACGCTTCTTGATTTAGTCCGGGGTTCGAGCCCGTCACCACCAAATATGGAGGATGCGGAAAGGTCAGGGAATGACCACCGCATATCCCGGAGCAATATGGCCTTAGTTGCTAATGCTCCTAAAAACCAAATAACAAACAAACAAACAAGAAAAACCCGTGGGTTTTTTTTTTTTTTTTGTATGTGTGTGTGCTTGTTTTTCCTCTTTTAAATGTGCATTCTGAATTTAAAGATTACAGTACAATTTAAAGATTGTTGTGATAATATAACTCCTTAACTATCTAATTTATTTTTTCTTTTGCAGAGGCACTTAATGGTTGACAAAATACTTTGTGCCTCTGAACCTGGAGCATTGTCTTCATGAATGTTGCATAAACAGCCTGCCAGACATAAGATTGGCTCATAGTTCAGTGCCCCTCCACCAGCACTTTCTCTTCTTTTTTTTTTTTTTTTTTTTATTACCTCTCTTGTCCTTTTGTTCTTTCTTTCCTTTTTTTTTTTTTTTTTTTTTTTTTAATACATCCAGTCATGTCATTCCCTGAATATTACATTTCTTAGGCATTTATGCCAACTCTCTTTTTTTTCTTTCTTACCTGTGGTTGGTGTAGTAATTTAACACAGTTTAATGAACGTAAACACCTGCATGGTACTTCAGGCAGAAATGACAGACATTGTGTTGTCTGTCAAGTTGCACACTGGAGCTATTGAGAAAAAAAAAAAAAAAAAAAAAAAAAAATACTCAAGAGTGCATCTCATGCTGGTTCTTGCAAGTGTTTGCATGTCACCAGAAATGCAAGCCATTGATGTGAAGGGAAATTAATGTGCTTTAGTCTACTTGACTGGAGTACCCTTCGTAACCAAAGTGTCTACAAGGCTCTGCAAGATTTTGGAGGAAGATCAACCACAGGTAACATTTTTTGTTTTAATAGTAATTGATTCTTTACTTATATATTTTACTATATGTATATTAATACAGAATTAAATAGTTACTTATGCCATCAAATCTTTGTACATTCCTTTATTCTCAAGACATGCCAGTCTTTTCCAATGTGGCAAAGATAGAATATGATATTTGTACAAACTTTTATTTTACTTTAATTTGTTAATAAAGCCCTTGTGTGAGATCATAGGTGTATATCTGTCAATTCTGCTGATTGAAGGCAAAATTAGTTAAAGATTTTTAGAATAGAAGTAAACTCTTGCACTCAGATATGAATATCAACCAATTAACTCTAATAATAATTATTGTAAATAATTATAGATAGTAATTACCATAGATACTCATCTAATTCCCTCCCGTCTACCTATGTACAATTAATGGAACATTTTCTAACTTGGACAGTGTAATAAGCCATGTAAACCTGCAATTAACACATATATTACTTCTTTTATATGCTTTTAACTTGCTATTTCATGTGTTTTGATTTTTTGTCCAGTTGCTAACATTCCTAGCAATTGGGCAAAAATCAAAAGCAGAAATGTAATTTCTGTATCTTTTCTAAATTCCACCATTTTTTGCCTTACTTATCATTATTTTTCATTTTATTTACCCAATTTATTTAGCTATTAGCTAAATTGCTTCCTTTCCTTCTTGACTATTCCCATAAAGAATCAATTACTTTATCAACATTCTTGCAATTTCTAATGCCATTACTGGCATGGTCAGGGAGTTACACTCATAGAAAACTGAAGTAAACTTTGTTAAAGCTTCATTTATATATTTTTAACTTTCTGTTAGCTGTTATGGTTATCCTAAAATCTTTCCATAATTTTGCCTTCATTTGCCAATGAAGGGAAATAAGTAAAGATTGCTAGATATATACTTATGACCTCAGAACAAATGTTTTTTTAGAAAATTAAAGAAATAGAATAAATAAATAAACAAACACAAACACAATTTTTATCCTTTCATGTTTTAAATATAATTTAAATGTTTAAGTTTCAATCTTTGAAACCAAATAAGTTGCGACACTGCTAACTGACTTCCTCTCATTTTTATTTCTTTTTTTCGTTCATCTTTTAATATGCTCTGTTGAACAACAAGCTATGGAATGACTTGTATTCTAAATAATCTTTACACATGGTTCTACAAATGATAAATTTCTGAAAATGATAGTTTATAAAATTTGTACATGAGATCTCATCCTCAGTGCCTGGAATGAGAAGAAAGGTGCCACTAGTAAACAAATATTCACATCTTGAAATTATCAATTAGCTGGATTTAGTTTAACCTCTTAGTAGTGACTCACAGGCACCAAACTTTTAATTTATATTTTTTATATTTCTGAAAAATGTTTTGATTAAAAAAAAACTGTCTTCAATGCATCATGTATAATTTTTCTGCATACACCCCACATAACTCATTCAGTATCATTCAAAGAAACATAATGAGAACCTAGCAAGTTCAGTATGCTGTTCAAGTATAATTCATTTGACTGAGAGGCTAATAACTTTTCATGGCTGCTTTAACTTCATCAGTCATGTCAGTTGCCCTGAAGATATTATTTGACAGCTTTACAAACAAAAAGGTCACTTGGGACCAAATTAGTAACAAAATCCTTGCCAATGTTTTGTGGCTGTGGTGAGGTTGCCATTGTCATGTTTAAAAATCATTGCCGTGTTATCAGGCTTTTTTTTTTTTTTTTTTTTTTTAAGATTATGCAGTGCCCAAATGTACTGAACTGAATTGACTGTGGGCTTATATTTTTTTTTCCAAAAATTCATTGTGGATAACATCCACAGTCAGCCTCGTTTTGCTTTCTGACTTTGAAATGTTTTATGGCTAAATTCCTTGGACTCTTTTTGTTTTCCACATCAGTGACGAATCTAGTATTCATCTTGAATCACAATAATGTTTAAATGGTCTAACATTTTTTGCACTTAGACACTCACTAACTGCAGTTGTTTTTTTTTTTTTGATAGATGTTGGCGCATCGGCTTCTGTGGCCATAATGCACCTCCCAAGGTTTTTGCAGTACTTTGATCCAAGCCCGAGGTGGGATACAAACCCGCGACCTTTGGTTTGCCAGGCAAACTGCAGTTGTTTTGAACAGCATGTTCAAACATGCCTCCATTTAAAACTGTAACTTTTAAGTCAACGATCGCACAGAAAGACTATTATGCACCTACTAACTAGAAACTGTGGTGAACATTGTGCATCTGCAACTAGTTACATGGTGAATCTAGTAGAACTGTGCCATTTAGTGCTGAGTTTATGAATTGATCACTTTTCAGTCCACCCTTGTATAAATTTGAAACTATTTGTCTTTCTTTTCCAAGTTTATAAAAGCATTAAGTACACAAAAATGCAGCATTACACATTGCACATACGAACGTCTTTCCACAGCACGTGATACAAATATGAAACCACTTCCGGGTGATAGAGGATATCTTTAAGTTTTTATTCATCAACTGGAAAATGTGCATGCTAAAGTAGATGGCATTTTGATTGCAAAACTGTAATCATTATGGAATTTACCAACCCCGAGAAAGTGAATTTCATACAAGTCACCACTGTTATATGTAAATTTTGAACACAATTTAAAAAGAAGTCAATAAGTTGACTTACAGTTCTACATTGTACAAAAAATTCATGAAGGGTGCTTGTTATGCAATCATTCCAGCTGAGTTGATGGTCAAACAAAGTCAGTGGGCGATGCAGTAGAGCTGGTTCAGAAAAGTTTTATGTAGAGCCCAGTGAAATACAAATGATGTGCCAGTTGTGAGTTTAACATGTCAAGGTCAAAAGTGTGTATCATGTTATGTTGCTGTCTGAGAATGAAACCATTCAAGTTAAACATCATACAGAAGTTGTTGATTGATGAAAAAACCAAGAGCAGTGGCACATTATACCTTCCTGGGGCCAAGGCAAAATGGAATTTGGGGACCCCATCTAAAGAAAAAGCTAATAAGGAACATTTTCAATTTCATTTTATTGTGACAACAAAACAAACAGATTATATGGCATAAGAACTAAATATAAAATTTCATCAAAATCAGTAAAACCATTTTGGAAAAAACAAACATAATTTTCAAATTAATCTTCAGGTAAAGTTCATTGACCTCGCAGGTAGAAAGTTCAGTTTACAATAAAGATCACTTAAAAACAGCAATGAATTTTTGAAACAGTGATTTTGGGAGTCCCTCTGATTGGGCCCTAGGAAGTTGTCTTTTTTTTGCCTATAGGATAATGCACCACTGACCAACAGATAGAAATATTTTTGGAAATGTTTCAGCTTATGGAAAACAGTAGTGAATATTTCCTGCAGCAGATCACCTTTAGTGATGAAAATACACTTTTCACATCAGTTGGAAAGTAAACAAGCACATGTGAGAATATGGGGAACAAAGGAGCCACAAGAAATTTTGGAATACTAGCATGACATTCATAATAACTGCACAATCCTACACCACGTTATTAAATAAAATAAAGTGTTGTGTCATATTAAAATAATAATGATGCAAATAAATGAAATAAATAGAATGATATAATTACTGATAAAAAGGTAACTGTCTGTACGATAAAATATGAAATTTTAAACTGCAATGAATAAATTATAATAAACAATGTACATAAAACACAGGTATGTACATTGTTTATTGTAATTTATAAAACCGATTTCAACAGTTGAAAAAGGAGGCGGATGCCTCTGAAAGCTATGGTGTTTTAGTCCTTTTATCGGTTTTATTATCCTGTGTTTTATCTACATTGTTTATTGTAATTTATTCATTGCAGTTTAAAATTTCATATTTTATTGTACAGACAGTTACCTTTTTATCAGTAATTATATCATTCTATTTATTTCATTTATTTGTATCATTATTATTTTAATATAACACAATGCTATTTATTTATTTTATTTAATAACGGTTGGTGTAGGATTGTGCAGTTATTATGAATATGAATATTCCCAACCCCAGAGGCCTATTTGAAGATATACCAGCATGACAGTCCAAAGATAACTGCCTTTTGTATGATAAGTTTGTCAGTGTACGGACCTTTCTTCTTCTTTGGAGAAGCTAACATCACAGGCATCATGTATCTAGACATGTTACAGAATTTCCTTATGCCTCATCTGCAGGATGACAATGATGGTGATTTTTCAACAAGATAGAGCTCCACCACATTACCACAAAGAAGTTTTTGCATGCCTGAACACTGTTTCCAGTGAAGTGTGTGGAAGATGAGAACCAATTTTGTGGGCTATGTGATCCACTGATTTTACTCTCTAGAGATTTATGAATGAGGTGTTCATCTTATATTAGAAACCATTATGGAACTTAAAAAATGCACTTGTGAAGCAATCAGCCATGTTGCTGGAGATTTGTCGTGCTGAATATGGAAGGAGAACTAGATTGTAGATGGGACTTTTGCAGTGTGTATATATATTGCAGAGTAACTAAAGGTGCCCACATCAAATACCTCAGATTAAAACTAGAAGATATCCTCTATCGCCTTGATGTGGTTTCAGGTTTGTGTCACATACCCTATTCACACAATAACATTTCTGTTTTGTAAAGGAGGTTTGTTGATACCCTATAATATATGACAAAAGGAAGGGAAAGGATATTGTTGAAAAGGGATGATAAGAAGAATAATCAAAGTATATATAGTAAATCAGTACGTTTAAAAACACGATATGAAGAAAATAGCTGAAGAGCAAATAGGATATAGGCAGAGTAAGACCTAGGGAAACTATGGGTGACAGAGGATACAATAAGAAAAATGGAGGAAAGAAAGAAGGAAATGTTAAAAATAGTAATACCAGGATAACAGGAGGAGGTATGGATAACAAATAAAGAAAGGGAGGAATTAGAAGTATTAGAAAGGTTAGAAAAAATTAATTTAATTTAATGAATGAGAAAGTAAGGAATGTGAGCATGGTGGAAAAGGGAAGAGATAAGGTTATCAAAGAAAGGAATGGGAAAGTACTAAGAAAACCAGAGGAGATAAGTGGGAGATAGGTGGAATATGTAAGAGAGTTGTAGGATCAAACAAATGGGGGGGGGGGGGGAAGACTGCAGTATCTGGGTCTGCAATTCCTCAAGGACCCTGGCCCAGACCTTAATATTACATTTTTAATTAAGTTAATTCATTTCTAATAATCATCAAAAGATTCTACAAACTTGAAATAATAAAATGTTTTTATTGTATTCAATTTTTATCATAATAATTTTTTATACATTACAATTAACTTGTTGCCTTTTAACCTGCACACTTATGTGGACATACACTCAACACAAATGAATGGGAACCACATACATTTTGCATCAGGGCCTGTGTTAGTTCTCTATACCCCTGACTTAATGTACTACACTTGCTTTTTTTGGAATTTTCAAGCTTTCTTTGTATGCTATTAAAAAAAAGAATGAAAATTTGTAAAAAGATTTTATTAAATTAAACTAAACCTGCCTTGAGTATTACTCTGTAAATGTAGTAGTTGTAGAAGAATAAGAGAAATTTACCTCAATATGATATGTATCATGTTGAGGTAAATTTCTCTTATTACTTATCATATTGAGTTAAATTTCTCTTATTATATATCATGTCGAGGTAAATTGCTCTTATTCTTCTACAAATTGATATCAACACAGAACATATTGAGCATCATAGCTCTGCTATATACTATAAATGTAGTAATAATAATAATGGTTTCATTAATAGAATTTATTGAGCCATGCTGAACACACACACACACACACACACACACACACACACACACACACACACACACACACACACACACAGTACAGATTACTGCATCAGTAAGGAAAGAGAGTGAACAATGTTGAATTAAAAAAAAAAAAAAGTCAAAGGGAGTGTGCAAATGAGATGACACTATATGAAGTAAACAAACTACACCATAAACAATTCTTAGATTTTTTCTCATTCATCCATTTTCCAAAACCAAAACTCAAGGAAGGGATCCAGATTTATTCTTTTCTTGGAACCTAAAAAGCCAGCGATATAAGCCAGAATGTATTTTATATGGGAATACTGCAGATTCAAAAATTGCATGGCACTTCATAAGATTAATAATGGGACCAGAAGAAGCAGGATAGTATCATGAATGGGAGTGTTATAATGGAAATTTGTGTGTATATGTGTACATAAAAAGATGTGTGTATATATATTAGATACATGATATATTATGTTAGACTATATGTATTAGTATTGGCAAAGAGTAGTGAATAACTTATAGACATATCATAGTTAAATCTATGATGTACATATAGGTAAATTAATGTTAGATTGTTACAAAATATATACAAGATAATATACAAAATGCTTATCATTGCATACCTGCAATCTGGGTGACTTTCTGAGATCAACCACTCAGACTGAAAAGAAAAACAATGATAAAGAGTGTGTTTCTGTATGCAGTGTAGCATTACCACTGCATATATTAATTACCAATATATTAATTGGTTCTATAATTTTTTTTATATACTAGTATAAGTTTTTAATTTTATAAAAAAATTTTATATATTATAAAATGTATGCATAGTGCACATTGATTATCGTGACCTGATATAAGATAAAATCCAAAGTTAAAAATCGAAAGCTGTGAGTTGACTAGCTGTGTCTAAGCTAAAAACCACATGCTCACTATATATAAACAAGATGAAATGAGAGATGAGATCAGGATAAGTGACCTCTAGGAAAGAATAAAGACCTTGAAAGTGGCAACCCCTTCTGTTGGACATGGTAAATTGTGTGTGAATATAGCCCAGTATGTGAAATATTAAGTTCAGGCACAATGAAACTTGGCAATAGTGAAGTAGCAAATGGCTGATGGAATAAAGAAATAAATTGAACCTCATAAAGGCAAAGATATAGTGGTATGTCTAGTTTCTCTTTCTCCATCCTCAATAAATCTATTAATTTCTAAGAAATGAAAATGAAGAGTATAATATATTTAAAAGTGGAAACTAAGATATAACTTTTTTTTTGTTGGCCGATGCTATATAAGCTTGCTTTTTTGCATCATATGCCTCTACTATTGCTAATAGTAGAGGCATATGATGCTCAGATAATCCTATGATCCTGTAGAAGTACCTTGAGCTGTATTTGCAAGTTATTGGGTGAACTTAAGCATAGCTGTGCATTACCAGAGATAATGAAAAAACAGAAACCTATGAAACGTGACAGAAGATTGGATAGAATGATTGCGTAGGTTTAGAAATAATTTTAAATTCTGTGTCTTTAAAAAGTTGATTCAGTTGTTTATGCCAATGTTCAATGTAAGGTACAGAGATAAAATATTTTTTCTTATTACTGTTGTTATTTGGAGTTATAATTTGGTTCAACCTATTTACCGTTGTTCTTTGATATGTCTAATTACAGACAGGGGGTAGCCACGATTTCGAAATCTGTTTGTCAATATTTCTATTTCAGTGTTTAAGGCCGATTCAGATGAAGAATACTTAAATGCAGTAAGGAATTGATTTAACATGATTGATCTTTTATACATGAAGGGATGGTCGCTGTCATAGTGTATTTATGTTCCTAAAAATTTTGAACAGAATGCCATTCATGCTATGGGAAAGGGTAAAATTTAAGAACATGGACAATAGATCATTAAATTTTTTAAAGCATGTAGGATTTCTTGTATAGTAGTTGAATCTGTAATACAAAGGATGTTATCTAGATATCTACCGTAATAGGTGATCTAAGGAAGTAAAGGTAATAAATATAACTGCTCAATTTTTGACAGGTAAATTTCTGCCATGAGAACACTGAGATTTAGACCCATCGGTAATCCAAAAATCTGTTTGTAAATTTTGTATTGGAACGTGATGTAGTTCCACTGGAAATGTTTGATTAAAATTTTGATCAAATCAAAAATTACTTTAATAGGCAATTTTATATGGTTTATTGGGAAAGAGTTTATACTCAACATTTCCCATATGATGTCTAGTGTGTCATTAATGTACGATGCCCCTATCCTATTTCCAATTCCTGGTTGTTTACTCACATGCTCCATGACAGCAGGTGCCTCCATAGCCAGGTTGACAGGAGCAGCAATGCGTAGCACATGCTTCTTGATTAGACTGGGGTTCAAGCCCATGACCACCAAATACGGAAAATGCGGAAAGGTCAGGGAATGACCATTGCATATCCCCAGAGCAATATGGTCTTAGTTGCTAATGCTCCTAAAAACCAAATAACAACAACAACCATGACAGCAAATAAGGCGCCTCCGTAGCCAGGTGGGAAGGAGCAGCAGTGCGTAGCACACACTTCTTGATTAGACCAGGGTTCGAGCCCGTCACCACCAAATACGGAGGTGCGGAAAGGTCAGGGAATGACCACCGCATATCCCGGAGCAATATGGCCTTAGTTGCTAATGCTCCTAAAAACCAAATAACAACAACGACAGCAAATAATCTCTCATATATAAATTCAGCAATTCATTTTAATTTTTAGTTCACTATCCTGTAATCACAACTAAGGTCAAAGTCCCATCCACTTAAGAAAAGTAAATAAGGTTTTAAAATTTTAAGATTTTTGGAATTTTTTTTAATTTATAAGCACAATGTCTTCTCCCACTCATCGTTGGTTGGAGGTCTGCTGTATTTTGGTGGTGGGTTTAGAGTTCTCAGACCACAGATGCCAGTATATTGGATCGCTAATGGATTTCCTCTAGAGGTAGAATTTATTGTTATTTTAATATTCGTTTAAATTCAAGGAGAGTGTTAGTGAAGAAACATCCTACCTGCATATAGTGATGTAATTCCTCTCTTTATTTTTAAAATTGATTAATAACATAGGACATACTGAGCCTTGTTGCTCTTTCATGTAAATGAAAAAGCCCATAACTATAAACCCATTATACAGTGGCAGACAAGAAAACTGCATCACTTGTAAATTTTGCAAATAATGTGTTTTGCACTGCATTGTAGGTTGCAGAAATGCTCTAAATGCATTTGTTAGATGGGATATATATCTCTGTGAATGAAATCCACTAAAAAGACCACCCGATATACCTAATTGCCCTAAATATCTTCCAAAAGAGTAAAATGCATAAAAAATGGAAATATGAGAAATCACACAAATGGCAATCATGACCACCAATCATCCATTTTATTGCATTTACATGTACAAACTGAAATGACAAGTTAACGTAATAGTATTATATACTGTAAATCAGAAAATATTGAGTCCGCAATTACAGCCTTACGACAATCTGGCATAGAGTTAATCAACTTCTGGATATATAGTTGCCCAATTTTGTAGTACCACATTCTTACAATGCTCTCCTGCAGCTGAACCTTACTTGTTGGCTTCTTCTGAGCAATTTTAGGCGACATTATGTACCAGCAATTTTCAATAGGGCTCAAATTTGGACTGTTGCCTGCCAGGCCAACACTGTAATGCCAGCATTTCTGAGGTATGACTGCACCTTAAGGGAAAAAAATGAGGGAAAACATTGGTGTATGTTTTAAGCCTTGTGAGACAAGACAACAAACTCATCATTAAATCTAAATAGCATAAAACTTACCAATTTTGTTGTGTGGCAAGGTGCTGAGTCCTATTGAAAAATGCAGTTTTGGATGTCTGTTTGGTGATCTCCAATAACAGGTTTCAAGAACTCCACGATAGCAGTGTACGTTTCTGCATTTACCATTAGCATTAGCATTAGTAGAGGCATTTGATGGAAGAAAGCAAGCTTGTGCAGCATCAGCCAAAAAAAAAAAAAAACCACTTCCACTTCACCCCTCTACTCGTTCAAAATACCTGTCCAGCTGAGCCTTAAACTTCTTTAGGCTATCAACTTCCACGACAAGCGATGGAAGTCTGTTCCACCAAAGGCAAATTTCCGCACGTCTATCCTACATCTGTCTTTCCTCAATTTGAATTTATGCCCTCTCAGGTGATTATTCTGAGCGAGAGGAAGAATCCCATCAGCATTGAGCATGCTCAAACCATTCAAGGCATTATACACCTCTATCAGATCACCTCGCTGGTGCCTAATCTCCAGACACTGTAATTTGCAAAACTTAAGCCTTTCTTCGTAAGAGCACCTCTTTGTTCCATTCACTAATCTTGTTGCCCTTCTCTGTACTTGTTCCAGCAGCTCTACATCCTTCTTGAAATGAGGCCTCCAGACCTGTATACAGTACTCTAGGTGTGGCCTGACCATTGCCTTATACAAGGGAATAATCACCTCCTTATCCCTGCTAGAAAAATTCCTATATATCATTGACAATACACCATGAGCTACTCTAGCAGCCCGTCTGCACTGCTCAGAGAACTTCATATCTGCCTGCACAACCACCCCCGGTCCCTTTCATTCTCTACCACTGTCAGTGTAGTACCACAGAGTTGGTTGCTCTGGGGTTGTTGTTTCCCATGTGTAGTACTTTACATTTGTCAATGTTAAACTTCATTTGCCACCTCTCAGCCCATCTGCTCAACCTTTCCAGATCCTGTTGCGGCAGCATAGTGTCAGTAGTGTCCTTGACAACCCTGCCTACCTTTGTATCGTCTGCAAACTTCGACATTAAGCTTGATATACCCTCATCAATATCATTTATGAATACAGAAAACAATAATGGACCCAACACTGAACCCTGAGGGACTCCACTAATAATATTAGTCCACGACGAGCAGTGTCCATTGATTACCACTCTCTGTCTTCTCCCCCTCAGCCACCCCTTTATCCACAGCAGCAATTTGCCTCCAATGCCACACTGCTCCAATTTGTGCAGCAGTCTTCCATGTGCAACAGTATCAAAAGCCTTTCTAAGATCCAAGTATATAATATCAAAGTTATTCCCTGCATCCAGTTCCTTTGTGACTGCATCATAGTATCCAATCAAATTGGTCAGGCATGACTTCCCCTTAACAAAACCATGCTGCATCTGAGCTATAACTGAATTCTTGTCTAAATGATCCTGCAGTGCTTCTTTAACTAGTGCCTCCATTAATTTTCCTGGAACAGAAGTTAAACTCAGTCTATAATTACTTGTCAGCCTTTGATCCTCCTTTGTGAATTGGGGTGACATTTGCACATCTCCAGTCTGTGGGTACCTCCCCTGAGTCCAAGGAAGCTCTCATAATTATGGCTAAGGGTTTGCTTACTTCCTCTGCTGCCTCCTTTAATATAACTGGATAGATCCCATCCACCCCGGGTGCCTTTCTTGTGTTTATCTTCAACAATTTCTTCTCCACTTTACTCTCAGTTATTACAAGATTCTCTAGCTTACTGCTAGAGTTGAATACACCTCTGGTGTATTCAACTCAATTCTGTTTATTAACAGAATGGTGAATACACCATTCTGTTAATAAACTTAATTTGCCCCACCCTTTTGCTTTGTTATGCAACCTCAGACCATCTGACCAGTGGGGAACTTTAAGGTTGGTGTTATGCAGTCAGGATGGTATGCCCCCGATTTCCATCTTCTAACATATCGCTTCCCATCCAAGCCATGCAGGTTGAATTTCAATTTGTCAGAAAAAATGGTGTCCCATTGTTCTTTTGTCCATGAAACATGCATTTTAGCCTAAGCAAATTGCTTTTTCCTCATTTGTTGGGTCAACAATGCTCTTCTTCTTGGGCCAATAGGCATGCAGACCGAATTCTGTAACCTGTCTTTGGATAGTTCATGCACTTGTTTCAATGCCTGAGGCCATCTCAAAGTCCAGTTTTAGATCAGGAGCACTAGCATGGCGATTACGAAGGCATAGCCATTTCAAATATTGATCTTGGGAAGGCGTAGTCACCCGCTTACAGCCTGCTCCAGGTCTTTTAGCATTAGCATTATCAGAGGCATATGATGCAAGAAAGCAAGCTTATGCAGCATCAGCCAAAAAAAAAAAAAAAAAAAAAAAAACACTTCCATTTCCACCCCTCCGTTCATTCAAAATACTTGTCCAGCTGATCCTTAAATTTATTTAGACTATCAACTTCCACAACAAGGGATGGAAGTCTGTTCCACCAGCCAACTACCTGCTGGCTAAAGGCAAATTTTTGCACTTCTATCCTACATCTGTCTTTCCTCAATCTGAATTTATGCCCCCTTAGGTGATTATTCTGAGCAAGAGGAAGAATCCCGTCGGCATTGAGCATGCTCAAACCATTCAAGGCTTTATACACCTCTATCAGATCACCTCGCATGTGCCTAGTCTCCAGACACTGTAATTTGCAAAACTTAAGCCTTTCTTCGCAAGAGCACCCTTTTGTTCCATTCACTATTCTTGTTGCCTTTCTCTGTACTCGTTCCAGCAGCTCTACATCCTTCTTGAAATGAGGCCTCCAGACCTGTATACAGTACTCAAGGTGTGGCCTGACCATTACCTTATTAGCATTAGCATTAGTAGAGGCATATGATGCAAGAAAGCAAGCTTATTCAGCATCAGCCAAAAAAAAAAAAAAAAAAAAAAAAAAAAAACTACTACTCCCATTTCACCCCTCCGTTCGTTCGAAATACCTGTCCAGCTGAGCCTTAAATTTGTTTAGGCTATCAACTTCAACAACAAGCGATGGGAGTCTATTGCACAAACCAACTGCCAGCTGGCTAAAGGCAAATTTCTGGACATCTATCCGACATCCGTCCTTCCTCAATTTGAATTTATGCCCTCTCAGGTGATTATTCTGAGCAAGAGGAAGAATCCCATCGGCATTGAGCATGCTCAAGCCATTCAAAGCCTTATTACACTCTATCAGATCACCTCGCCGATGCCTAGTCTCCAGGCTCTGTAATTTGCAAAACTTAAGCCTTTCTTTGTAAGAGCAACCCTTTGTTCTATTCACTAATCTTGTTGCCCTTCTCTGTACTCGTTCCAGCAGCTCTACATCCTTCTTGAAATGAGGCCTCCAGACCTTTATACAGTACTCAAGGTGTGGCCTGACCAATGCCTTATACAAGGAAATAATCACATCCCTGTCCCTGCTAGAAAAATTCCTGTATATCATTGACAAGACACCATGAGCTACTCTAGCAGCCCGTCTGCACTGCTCAGAGAACTTCATATCTGCCTGCACAATTACCCCCAGGTCCTTTTCATTCTCTACCACTGTCAGCGTAGTACCACAGAGTTGATACGTTGATCTAGAGTTACTGTTTCCCATATGTAGTACTTTACATTTGTCAATGTTAAACTTCATTTGCCACCTCTCAGCCCATCTGCTCAACCTTTCCAGATCCTGTTGCAGCAGCATAGTATCAATAGTGTCCTTAACAACCCTGCCAACCTTGGTATCGTCTGCAAACTTGGACATTAAGCCTGATACACCATCATCAATATCATTTATAAATACAGAAAACAACAATGGACCCAACACTGAACCCTGAGGAACTCCACTAATAACATTAGTCCATGTTGAGCAGTGTCCATTGATTACCACTCTCTGTCTTCTGCCACTCAACCATCCCTTTATCCATAGCAGCAATTTGCCTCCAATGCCACACTTCTCCAATTTGTGCAGCAGTCTTCCATGCACAACAGTATCAAAAGCCTTTCTAAGATCCAAGTATGTAATATCAAAGTTATTCCCTGCATCCAGTTCTTTTGTGACTACATCATAGTATCCGATCAAATTGGTCAGACAAGACCTGCCCTTAACAAAACCATGCTGTGTCTGAGCTATAACTGAATTCTTGTCCAGATGATCCTGCAGTGCTTCTTTAACCAGTGCCTCCATTAATTTTCCTGGAACCGAAGTTAAACTAACAGGTCTATAATTATTTGTGTCAGCCTTTGATCCTCCTTTGTGAATTGGGGTCACATTTGCACATCTCCAGTCCATGGGTACCTCCCCTGAGTCCAAAGAAGCTCTCATAATTATGGCTAGGGGTTTGCTTACTTCCTTTGCTGCCTCCTTTAATATAACTGGATAGATCCCATCCACCCCGGGTGCCTTCCTCGTGTTTATCTTCAACTATTTCTCCTCCACTTTACTCTCAGTTATTACAAGATTATCTAGCTTACTGCCAGAGGTGTATTCACCTCTGGCATTCCCCTCACTGAATAACTCCTCATGTGTGAATATTGATGCAAAATATTCATTTAGTTGGTTAGCTACTTGAGCTCAACAGTTGAACCATCGATATCAAGTGGACCAATCTGATTCATCCCCTTCATTCTAGAGTTTACATAAGTAAAGAACTCTTTGCTGTTTTTCTTTGCATCCTTTGCCAAAGACTTCTCGTAATCTGCCTTCGCCTGCCTAACCTCCTTTGTAACTTGGTTACAGACTAGCTTATATCTATCATAGGCTTCTGTGTCATATGTTAATTTATATGTATCCCATTCATTTTTCTTCCCTGCCATATGTCTCATTAGTTCATCTGACATCCATTTAGGCCTAAACCTTGAACAATATTTCTCTTATTTGGTATGTAAAGCCTAGTAACTTCCAAGATAAGTTCTTTGAATGCTTCCCATTTTGAATTTCCTGTTGGTAACATCATCAGTTGGTCTCACTGTATAGAATTTAAATGCTGTCTCAGGCCATCGTAGTTGCCTTTACGAAAGCAAAAACCCTTCCCTTTATACCCCTGATGGTAGTTACCTCTTTGAGTAAATCCCACTTCAGCACGATGTGATCACTGCCACCTAGTGGTTCATTTATCTGCAGATTCTTAATGCATGAAGAATCACTACTGATAATCAGATCAAGAGTATTAATCCCTCTAGTTGCCTTCCGAACATGCTGATGTAGAAAACAGTCATCCAATAAATCCACAAAAGCCTTGCTAGTGTGTGAGTGACCAACCCACAAATTCCAGTCAATATGTGGGAAATTAAAATCCCCCATTATAAGACTCTGATTTACTGGCCCACTCTATTTCCTTGTACAGTTTCTTATTATACTCATCAGAGTCCTATTATTCTCATCAGAGTCATCATTAGGTCTATAGTCATTAGGCACACTCCTACTCTCAATTTTGATCTCCCAATACTTATATCACACCAAACTGACTCGACACTGCACTGTCCAGCAATGTCGACTGGCTTCACTTCCTTGGATTTTGTGTTTCTTAACTAATATTATCACCCCTCCTCCTTTTCTATTCATCAAATTTATTTACCCAACTCCTAGCATTGGTGTACACGCAAGTATACATGCACCTGTTCCTATTCTTAGCTACCCTCACACAACCCATGTGTTTACTTGTACTGCAATGACTCCCAGCAGTCTCTGAAATATCCTGCATCTTGTTTTCCAAGCTGCTGCTCATTCCAATAAAAGGAGTACAAGAATCGCTTTCACCTCTGCCAGTGGCTACTGTTAATTTATTAGTCCTTGTATCCCCCCAAGCCAGCAGTTTTCTGACCCACCTAACACTGCCTCGATAACATCAGCAAATATTTTTGCACCCCTTCTATTTAAGTGTATCCCATCCCTGTAGAAGCAGTCTCTCCTGTTAACAAGTACAGACCAGGCTGAAAAAAATTTTACCCTTTGAGCCTTGCACAATCTTTCCAGGGCTGAATTGATCGACAAGGCTCTCATCATATACTCCCTCCTATCGTGTCTGGGCAGAATTGCAGACACTTTCAAATTCAACCCTAATTCACGGCTTTTTTTCAACGGTTACCTGTACTTGTTAAATAATTCTGCCGGTCTCCTACTCTTAATATCATTAGTGGCAACGAGTACAACTATATCACCTTTAGTGCCCTTAAAAGATGATATGCGCTCTACAACGTCATCATACGTTGCCCCTGGCAGACATACCTTGGTCATTTCACATCACTTGCTTCATGCTTTAATTTCAACACCCTGGATACTGTTGACTTGTAGCAGCCTATTTTATCAGCAATTGCACACATAGAAAGCCCTTCCTGGGACAGAGCAACACCTATACTTTTTTTTCTTGGTGTCAACTGAATATATGGAGCCACTGAATATATAACAGGATACTAAATGAGCGTGTATACCCTTCCAATGCTGGGAAATAGAAACGGCTGAAGCAGTACCTTGCAATTACTGTATGATGTAATAGAAAAGTTATCTGACATAATACCTTTGCTTTGTGACAAACAAAATGACTGTAATCAAACAATTTCTTAATTTGTGATTGTTGCGATGGCTGATGTGAGAGAGCAATGTGCTTGCATCAAGTTTTGTTTCTTTCTTAACAGTACAACAGCAGAAACCCATAAGAATTTAAAACAAGCTTTTGGTGACAATGATTTAGGCCAGATGCAGATCTACTACTAGTTTAACGTTGCTTGATAACAACGATCGCTCTGGGTGTCCATCGTGGAGCACCCTGGAAAATGTGGCAAGTTTCGGCCGCGATCGGTGACACCCGCAGGCAGGCCATCCATGACATTTCTGGTATTGTAGGACTATCGTACAGCATGGGTCAGCGTATTTTGTCAAATGAGTTGAACATGAGAAAGATTGCTGCCAAGTTCGTGCCACAGTTACTGAGTGAAGACCAAAAGCAGCATCACATGAAAGTTAGCAGCGATCTTCAAGAACGGGCCAGGAATGATTAAAACTTACTTTCTACAGTCGTCACCGGTGACAAGAGTTGGGTATATGGATATGACCCAGAAACCAAGCAATAATCATCCCAGTAGAATAGCCCATCTTTGCCCTGACTGAAGAAAGCCAGACAAGAGAGGAGCAATGTGAGATCCATGCTGATCTGTTTTTTGGACATTGACAGGATTATTATAAGGAATTCATCCCTCCTGGACAGACTGTCAATGCAATGTTCTACTGCGATGTCCTGAGGCAGTTAAGGGAAGCTGTTAGGAGGAAACGTCCAGAAAAGTGGCACACAAAGAACTGGGTCTTCATCATGATAACATGCCGACCCACACACATCTCTCACTGTGCATAATTTTTGGCATGCAATAACACGACAATCATCCCCACCCCCCATTATTCACCAGACTTAGTCCCCTGCGACTTCTTCCTCTTCCCAAGAATGAAAATCAAGCCAAAGCGTCGAAGATTTGACAGCGTAGAGGATATCCAAATCGAATCGCAGGTGGTACTGAACACTATAACGAAGAAGGACTTTCGGGATGCATTCAAATCATGGGAGAGGCACTGGGATCGGTATTTACGCTCTCAAGGGAACTACTTCAAAGATGACGGTGGCGAGTGAGACCCAGGGTGAGTTTAATTTATTTTATAAATACATTTCAGGAACTTTTGTGTAGCATCAAATATACATATAAAGAAGTACACAAATGAAGATATATTAGCAATACCACCCATCTGACTCAGACAACAACATTACTGAACAACACGCAAGACAATGTGATGTATGTTCCGTCTCTCTCCGTGCAGTCAGAATGATTCATCTGCCTTCCTAAATCCCGTGTCTTTCCAAGTACAGTACTCAACTGTGAAAGAATTTTTTGTATTTTGATGTGGATTATCCGACATCTGGATAAACTGTGGCCAGATTAGCAAGGGTTTACTGTAATATCGATTAAGTTTTATCGGCTTAAAGTTTGCAGATGACACAAAGATTGGCACTGTGGTTAATGATAGTAATCAGAGTAAGTAATCAGAGATAGTAATCAGAGTAAGCTACTGCAACAAGATCTAGGAAAATGGGGTTGATGGGCAGAGAAATGGCAGTTGAAGGTTAACATTGACAAATACAAGATACTGCATGTAAGTAGCACAGACAATTTCCCACATTAATGTAACAGCTTTGTGTTACTACACTGAGGGTAGTGGGAAATGAAAAAGACCTGGTAGATATGATATGAAATTCTCTGAGCATTTTAGGTGGGCTGCGAGGACAGCTCATGGGGTTTTTTCTATGATATACAGGAACTTTGCTAGCAGGATTAAGGAAATAATTGTCCAATTGTATAAGGCAGCTAGGCTGCCTCTTGATTACTTCATACAGCTCTGTGGCCTCATTTTAGGAAGGACGTGATCTGCTGAAACAGGTGTAGAGAAGGACAACAAGATTTCTGAAGGGAATGAAAGGGTGGTCTTACCAAGACAGGCTTCATTTCTTAAAATTGCAGTGTCTGAAGACTAGGCACCTGCAATGTGATATTATTGAGGTGCTTAAGGCTTTGAATGGATTGAGCAAGCTGAATGCTGATGGTATTCTTTTTCTTGCTGAGATCCCTCATGAGAGGGCATAAATTCATATTGAGATAGGATGGTTGCAGTAGGTTTGTCTTCAGCTGATGGGTAGTTGATTGTTGGACCAAACTTTCATCTTTGTTGTGGAAGTGGACAGTTTGAATAAATTCAGGAAGAAGTATAAAAATTATTGGAAGGGATAGACAGGTGATGTTGCTTTTTCATTTTTGGGTGATGCTTTATAACCCTTGCTTTTTTTGCATTATATGCCACTATTACTACTTCTACTCATAATAATAAAGTGTACACTTTACATACATTTTTTTAATATATGAACCATTTTTAAAAAAAAAAATTGAAACTTTATATATTGATATATAACCTTTAGGTCCAATTAATATATTGTTAATGCCTCACTGCGTATTGATTATTATCGCAGGAACAGAGAACTCCTTATGTTTTTCACTTCAGTATGAGTGGTTGACCTCTGAAACAGTCAGTGGGTTTGTTGTAGACATGCAGTGATAAGTAGTTTGTATATTATCTTATATACATATTTTTTAACAGGCTAACACAGATCTACCCATGCACTTTCCATAGATTTAACTCAGTATATTATATTATGGGCTTAGTGTACACATTGTTATGGCAATGGCACAAGCCCATAAATCTGTATCATAAATTTAATTACATACCATTCTCTCTATGTCTATCTCATATTCATATGTATTAACAACATAAAATAAACATAATAAATATAGGATTGAAGGGATTTTTTTTTTTATAAAATGAAAAGCATCCAGATTTTAATAGCAGTAGCATTAACTCTCCAGTGGGAATGTAAACATCCTTGCTTTTTCACACAAGCAAGGTTGTTTACATTCTTGTTGTTAAATTATTGAATATGTGTGTTTCGAATTGTTGTTAACAGCAATTCAACATTCACACAGTATTTGAAAGTATCCATCTGCTGAAATAACCCATTTGCAGATCACTTCTAGATCTACTCAAGTAAAATTGTATGTATATTTAGGAAAGAACTCACAAAGCAACACTTATTATAAACTGACAATCAATCTGCAAGATATTTCCCTGATGTGTCTATCAAAGAAGATGCTGGTGGGCATAAATAGGTTTACTTATGCAAACTTAAGATTTTTTTCTTTTTTTTTTTTTGCACTAGTTTTTGAAGGACTACATATTTTGGGAATATGGATGAACATTCCTAAGGAATGCTTGAAGGTTACTTAAGGACTTCACTGAGTAAATATTTATCATCACACACATGCATGATTAATTTTTTACATTTTAATGGCCTTGAGTGGAAGAGAGAAGAAAAATCGGAGACACTATAAAATTCCCACAGTGCATTCCAATCTCAAATATGTCTGATCTAATAAATAAAAAAGAAAGAAAAACAATATACACTGAGTGACCACTTTATTAGGTACACCTGCATATCAGTGACTAGTCCTCTCACCCCCACCACTGCACCCTTTAGTCCTCAGAATAGCCCAGATTTGTTATTGCATGAACCTAGTGAGGTGTCAAAAGCATACCATAGGGATGGTATGCTTTTGACACATATAGATGACATATATTGCTATATCAGGGAAGTTTGGTAGGAGAAATATTGTTACTCAGTTATTCCCATGTTGCACCTTGATTCTGATTACTTAAATCTTAAATATTTTAGATCTATGGTATGCTTTTAACACCAGTTCTTTACAATTCTTGTCACAAGGCAAGAACTCTGTACAATTCTAGTGCATTATTCTGCTGGAAGAACCCATTTGCAGATGGATACACTAAAGCTACAAAGCAATGTGCCTATTCAGAAGTAATATCCAGATGATCTGGAAATTACAGGTAATCTTTCCAGATGACAGTTTGGTTATTGGTTGCAATTCCCCACCCATCCACAATAATGTGTGTGTGTGGTGTGTTATAAAATACCTTGTTTGTTACCACTGTTGTAACTGGTTGTTGTTTGACTGGATGTTATTTGGTTATTGAAACAGTCTCAATACCTAAGACAGTTGTACCAGAAAACCTCAGCAGGGGTGCATTACAGCATATCTTATACCAACTACCATGCCACATTGAGAGTTTCTTAAATTTTTTGTCTTGCCCATTCTCACACTGAATTGCACATATGAAGCATCTCCCACATATCTGCCCACCTGCTATATATCACATTATACAAACATGATGCTTTAATGAAGAAGTTCTCCCTTTCATGAAAAGGGTGGGTGTATCTAATATAGTCACTCAATGCACACTGAGTGACAAAGAGAATTTTATGTACTTCATTTTTATAGTTGGTTTCAGACATCTGGCATGCAAAAAGTTTTGGTTTTTTTTATTTAAATTGATAATTTTTCTGCTATAAGCTTATTAGGAAATTTTATTAAAAGGGGTAAACATTCTTAGGTTGTAATATATTGTGAATTGAATAAGCTGATTCTTGAGAGAAAAGAATTGATCAGAAGTATAGATTTTTCTACTTGCATTGACTTAGTTGATATCAGCGTGGTTTATTCCAGTCTCCATTCTCCCATCCCCTCTTACAAACAGAAAAGTCATGTGTATATATATATATATATATATATATATATATATATACACACAGTTATTTAGTTTGCTTTATATGCACACAAATACAGGATTTATAAGATTTATTTCTATAGCTTACTTAGTATCAGAAAGACACTTGCACACATAACTCTTCTCAAAGAATCATCAGCAAATGGAAATCAGAGAAGAAAATGTGGTATTTCTTAAACTTGAAGGTCAGAATGAATATTTTATATATGCCAACACTATGCCATCTAATTGTATGTTGAGATCAAATTCTTTTGTCAACAAGAATTTATTGTGAAATCTTTAATTTTCATCATGCATAATAATTTTTCAATGCTGCCAAAAGCATATTACTGTATCAGGGAAGTTTGATAGGATAAATATTGTTACACAGTTATTCCCATGTTGCACCTTGATTCTGATTACTTAAATCTTAAATAATTTTCTGTTCAACACCAAGTTTCTTCATATATGATTTTAGTGAGTTTTCCTTTGGGATTATTTGTTTTATATCACATATGTTTAGATTATGTTCTGTATTTATTACATTTTTAAAAATTTAAGGGGATGGGGTAATTTAGTGACATTTGCACAACTTATCAAGACATATTTGGCAGTAATAAATCATGTTTATCATCTGCTGCTGCAAATCCCAGAAGAAAGTAAATATTTTGCTGCTATTTTATAACAGTTGCTAATAAAGCAAAATTCTGTGTGTCAGGATATCCACATAACACCACTGCCAAGATGATGCCATTGTTCATATTGTAATGTTGCATTGAAATATCCATTTACAGTACTGATTTTATTAACTGAAATATGTAAGCTTTTTTAAATATGGAAAAGAAATTTGCATAAGCTGCATTTTATTTTGTGATGAACTGAAGACTAGCAGGCTTCAGTAAACTTCAAGAAAAATGAGGGAACAGAAATTAATATTTTTCTACAGGGTGTAAATAGCATATGAAAATTTAACAGGCAGAACGCATGAGAAAAAATAGGACAATATTTTTTAAGGTAATTATTTCCAAGATATAATGTGCAGAGTTTTTTGATTGCACTTACTGTTCATGGTCAATACCTGCTGTATAACATTTATCCAATCAAAACCTACTGCATGCCTATGTATATTCACAACAATTATGTTTTCAAAACAAATGAAGGCATTTTGTTTTTATATAGGATGAAAAGGCGTTAAAAGCAATAGTAACAAAGGAATAGGATACTGTCTTCAAACTATACCTTTTATTACAAACAAAAAGGGTTGTGTGAGAGTGGAACATAAGATAAAGGATGAAATGATTACTGCTACATCCCTATAACTGCTCAAAGTGAGCACCTTTTATAACACAGTAGACAGATGCATATCTGTGAATGAATGTTCACTTGGGCACATTGCAGTGAGTTCCTCCAAATTATGGATCTTTGAATTGTTGTATTAGGAATGGCATATGCAGATGCCCTGTCATGATGAAGCCAGAAGCCTTGGCAAACCATCAATAGTATGTCTTCCACTAGCAGTGATAACACACACACACTCACACTCAGGAAGGTGGTATAGGCATTGGTAGTCAGACAATTGAATAGAACATTTAGTCCAAATGTTAATTTACCACAAAACCACATGCAGTTGCCTTGGCTATCAAAAATTTTATTTCTCAAGAACTGTGCTTTATCAGTCAAAAGAATGCAGCTCAGTAGCTTTGGGCTGCATTCCTCCTCATCCTATGGTAGTAACCATTCTCAAGATGAATGAAGGTAAATAATCAACAGGTGCACTTCTTGTACCTGCAAGTATCAGAAAAGTTGCAATGCTGTGTCGTACATTTTGGTCTGGGTTATGTTTGGATGCCACCAAAATTGTCATCCTACTAGACATAAGTTACTTTACGGCTAGTAGGGTGAGAGTTTTGTTAGTATAAGGTTTTCTTTTAATGTCATAATCACCCCTTCCTTCACTGTGCATGTCCAGCCATCCTCCATTTCTATGTGAAGTTTGATTCCACCTCACCCAGCTGCTGCAGCCTGCAGATAAGCCAATAGATGACATTTGCATGTGGGTAATGATGGAGTGGATAGTAATGGATATTCCAAGCATCTGCTATCCAGGTACTCTGAAATTGCCTTCACATGCACCTATTGTCTAGTATTGTCACAATATTCCAATGAGCAGGCCATTATTCTGACATATTCACTCTTCCCAATATTTTAAGCTATTTTAATGCAGCAGTTCATTAGTGTGTGGGCAGAGATCATATCAGATACATTTTCCCATAAAACTTCTATACATTATATTTTGGAAATACTTTCAACCTTAAATGTCTCTATTTAAATTCTTCCAGAGTAGTGTGTATGTGTGTGCATATGTGCACACATATAAATATAAAGATATAATAACTATAAGAAAATAAACCATGAAGGGAAGTAGAGTGGAGTGAAAAATCAGGTTGATATTATGGACCAGGGACACTGCTAAGGCAATTCATTTCATTTACATTTTAATGAACCTAACTTCTTTACAACAACATAGAGAAGTTAGGTTTTCATTGTTATCAGAATGACAACAAAACAGAAAAATATAATTTTTCTTAATTTGTAAATGAATAATAATATTCATAATTCTTTTGTATAGTTTTGTAATTCAGTAATGTAAATATATCAGGAATAAATATAAAAATAATTCATTAAATCTTCATTCTGTAAGAAATCAAATATATGAGTAAACTTGAATGTGCTTTTTTTTTCTTTTCTTTTTTCTTTTTTTTTTCTTTTTCTTTTCTTTTTTTTTATAAATTCAGTTATGTATCAAAATTATTATAGTATGGAATCCTTAAAGTATGAAATACAAGATAGCATATGCTACAATCATGCCTATTAGTGTTATTGATTATTAACCATAATTAAATGTGATTTTTTTAAAAATTATCTATCAATTATGTATAATAGGGAATAAATAATATATATATATATATATATATAGATTTACAGATACTTAAAATATTTTGAAGTAACTTTCTTCTAATAAGGAACTACACGTTTTATAAACAGAATATCTCCAATAAAATCCCATATGTATTTTACATTAAACCCTGATACTCTTTAAAATCTGACCTCTCAGGATAGAGAGGTGCCAGATTTTAAAATTTTCTATATTTCAGAGAGGCATACCTAGTGATTGGTGTAGTTTTATAGAAGCACATTTCAGTGTGCTTCTCTAAAAATAACTAACAACAATGTGCTTCTCTGAACACTAATAACTGAATATATTTGCATACGTAAACATTTATGTTGACTAAAAGTGGTTAAAATGTAAACAGTTCAATTTGTTATATTTAAAAAAATGATTAAGTAAGACTAAATGAAACTGGGCATAATATTTTTAAGAGTGATAATATCTATATAATATAGGTGTAAAAACACTTAGACAACTCTTAGAGGAAAAACTCTTAAAGGAAAAACTACAATAGTAGTGTAAATGGCATAATTTCAACTGTATCTCATATTGTGCTCATCCTTCACAACAATTTACCATATATTGCATTACCTTGAATAAGTAACGCTTCACTGATAGAGAAGACTATTGTTACTTATTCTCACTGGGCACCATTTCAAGGCTATTTGGCCTTTCATCGGTGGGTGGGCAGGCACCTTGGTATTGCAAACATGACAACCCAGTTTCGACCTTAAATGTTTTTTCTATCTTAAATTCTTCCAGTGTGTGTGTGTGCGTGCGCATGCGTGCATGGGCCTGCACACACACACACACACACACCCATATAAATATAAACATATAATAAAGATATACCATGACAACCCACCAATGAAAGGCCAGCTAGCCTTGAAATGGTGCCGTTTGGGTGGTGGTGGTGCCCGATGAGAATAAGTAACAGCAGTCTTCTCTATTAGTGAAGCATTATTTATTCAAGGTAGTGCAATACATGGTAACTTGTTGTGAAGGATGAGCACAATATGAAATACAGTTGAAATTATGCCTTTTACACTTCTATTGTAGTTTTTTCCTTAAAGAGTTGTCTATGGTGTTTTTACACCTGTATTATATAGATATTAAAAAATTGAAAGTAAACATAGTGACAGCAAATGTCAGAATTTTAATGAATTGTAAAAATTCAGAGAAAAAATATTTCTATAATGGAGAGTATAAAAAAATCAAATATTTTAGTGAAAGAGGCTGTTGTGGCAGTCTCACCTTTTAAACAAATGGCCGATTTAACCTATTGATGAGGTCATCTGTTTTAAGGTAGTGCCAGGGCTACTTCTTGTAAGCACAAGTTTGTTCTATTGTGAGAATTAAGGCTAATGCATTATTTAAGTAGTTAAATCCTGCTGGCCACAGAAACAGTTCAAAACATTAGCATTAGCATTAGTAGAGGCATTTGATGCAAGAAAGCAAGCTTATGCAGCATCAGCCAAAAAAAAAAAAAAAAAAAAAAAAACCCACTTCCACTTCACCCCTCTGTTTGTTCAAAATACCTGTCCAGCTGAGCCTTAAACTTATTTAGGCTATCAACCTCCACCAGAAGGGATGGAAGTCTGTTCCACCAGCCAACCACCCGCTGGCTAAAGGCAAATTTCCGCACGTCTATCCTACATCTGTCTTTCCTCAATTTGAATTTATGCCCTCTCAGGTGATTTTTCTGAGCTAGAGGAAGAATCCCATCAGCTTTGAGCATGCTTAAACCATTCAAAGCTTTATACACCTCTATCAGATCACCTCGCTGGTGCCTAGTCTCCAGACACTGTAATTTGCAAAACTTAAGCCTTTCTTCGTAAGAGCACCCCTTTGTTCCATTCACTAATCTTGTTGCCCTTCTCTGTACTCATTCCAGCAGCTCTACATCCTTCTTGAAATGAGGCCTCCAGACCTGTATACAGTACTCTAGGTGTGGCCTGACCATTGCCTTATACAATGGAATAATCACCTCCTTATCCCTGCTGGAAAAATTCCTGTATATCATTGACAATACTCCATGAGCTACTCTTGCAGCCCGTCTGCACTGCTCAGAGAACTTCATATCTGCCTGCACAACCACCCCCAAGTCCCTTTCATTCTCTGCCACTGTCAGTGTAGTACCACACAGTTGATACGTTGCTCTGGGGTTGCTGTTTCCCATGTGTAGTACTTTACATTTGTCAATGTTAAACTTCATTTGCCACCTCTCAGCCCATCTGCTCAACCTTTCCAGATCCTGTTGCAGCAGCATAGTGTCAGTAGTGTCCTTGACAACCCTGCCAACCTTTGTATCGTCTGCAAACTTGGACATTAAGCTTGATATACGATCGTCAATATCATTTATAAATACAGAAAATAATAATGGACCAACACTGAGCCCTGAGGGACTCCACTAATAACATTAGTCCACAATGAGCAGTGTCCATTGATTACCACTCTCTGTCTTCTCCCCCTCAACCACCCCTTTATCCATAGCAGCAATTTGCCTCCAATGTCACACTGCTCCAATTTGTATAGCAGTCTTCCATGTGCAACAGTATCAAAAGCCTTTCTAAGATCCAAGTATATAATATCAAAGTTATTCCCTGCATCCAGTTCTTTTGTGACTGCATCATAGTATCCAATCAAGTTGGTCAGGCAAGACTTCCCCTTAAAAAAACCATGCTGCATCTGAGCTATAACTGAATTCTTGTCTAAATGATCCTGCAGTGCTTCTTTAACCAGTGCCTCCATTAATTTTCCTGGAACAGAAGTTAAGCTCACAGGTCTATAATTACTTGTGTCAGCCTTTGATCTCCTTTGTGAATTGGGGTCACATTTGCACATTTCCAGTCTATGGGTACCTCCCCTGAGTCCAAGGAAGCTCTCATAATTATGGCTAAGGGTTTGCCTACTTCCTTTGCTGCCTCCTTTAATATAACTGGATAGATCCCATCCACCCCGGGTGCCTTTCTTGTGTTTATCTTCAACAGTTTCTCCTCCACTTTACTCCCAGTTATTTCAAGATTCTGTAGCTTACTGCTAGAGTTGAATACACCTCTGGCATTCCCCTTGCTGAATAACTCCTCATGTGTGAATGTCGATGCAAAATATTCATTTAGTTTGTTAGCTTGTTAGCTACCTGAGCAGGATCATCAACAGTTGACCCATCAATATCAAGTGGACCAATCTGATTCATCCCCTTCCTTCTGGAGTTTACATAAGTAAAGAACTCTTTGCTGTTTTTCTTTTCATCCCTTGCCAAGGATTTCTCGTAATCTGCCTTCGCCTGCCTAACCTCCTTTGTAACTTGGTTGCATATCAACTTGTATCTATCATAGGCTTCTGTGTCATGTGTTAATTTGTAAGTATCCCATGCATTTTTCTTCTCTGCATATGCCTCATTAGTTCATCTGACATCCATTTTGGCCTAAACCTTGAACAATATTTCTTAGTTGGTATGTAAAGCCTAGTAGCTTCCAAGATAAGTTATTTGAATGCTTCCCATTTTGAATTTGCTGTTGGTAACATCATCAGTTGGTCCCACTGTATAGAATTTAAATACTGTCTCAGTCCATCATAGTCGCCTTTACGGAAGCAATAACCCTTCCCTTTACCCCTAATGGTAGTTACCTCTTTGAGTAAATCCCATTTCAGCACACTGTGATCACTACCACCTAGTGGTTCATTTATCTTCAGATTCTTAATGCATGAAGAATCACTGCTGATAATCAAATCAAGAGTATTACTTCCTCTAGTTGCCTCCTGAACATGCTGATGTAGAAAACAATCATCCAATAAATCCACAAAAGCCCTGCTAGTGCATGAGTAACCAGCCCCCAAATTCCAGTCAGTATCTGGGAAATTAAAATCTCCCATTATAAGACTCTCTGATTTACTGGCCCACTCTATTTCCCTGTACAGTTCCTTATTATACTCATCAGAGTCATTAGGCCTATAGCACACTCCTACTCTCAATTTTGATCTCCCAATGCTTATGTCACACCAAACCGACTCAACACTGCACTGTCCAGCGATGTCGACTGGCTTCACTTCCTTGGTTTTTATGTGTTTCTTAACTAATAGCATAACCTCTCCCCCCTTCCTATCCTGTCTATCCTTTCTGTAGACGTTGTACTCCCCAAATTGCAGTTCTGCATCCCTTATATCTGTGTGACACCACGTCTCTGATATCCCAACAATATCTGCCTTTGATGTTTTGAGCAATACCTCAAATTCATCAAATTTATTTACTAAACTCCTAGCATTGGTGTACACACAAGTATACCTGCACCTGTTTCTATTCTTAGCTACCCTAACACAACCCATGTGTTTACTTGTACCGCAATGGCTCCCAGCAGTCTCTGAAATACCATGCATCTTGTTTTTCAGGCTTCTGCTCATTCTAATAGAAGCAGTGCAAGAATCTCTTTCACCTCTGCCAGTGGCTACTGTCAATCTATTGGTCTTTGTCTCCCCCCAAGCTAGCAGTTTTCCGACCCACCTAACACTGCCTCGATAGCATCAGCAAATATTCTTGCACCCTTTCTATTTAAGTGTATCCCATCCCTGTAGAAGCAATCTCTCCTGTTAACAAGTACAGTCCAGGCTGAAAAAAATTCTACCCCTTGCGCCTTGCACAATCTTTCCAGGGCCAAATTGATCGACAAGGCTCTCATCATATACTCCCTCCTATCGTGTCTAGAGGACTCCCTCCTATCGTGTCTAGAGGACTCCCTCCTATCGTGCCTAAAGGACAAGATAGTCATGCAAGCATCTTATATAGAGAGGTGTATTTTTTTTTTTTTTTTTTTGCATGGGTTTTTAAAGGCAAATGCGACCATTGATACAACTGCTGGTTTGCTTTCTTATTGTTTCTGGATTTTAAAATGTTGATTATTTTTTTTTTATTATAAAATGTGCTGGATTTTAAAATGTTGATTATTTTTTTTTTATTATAAAATGTGCTGGATTTTAAAGAATTCTGGGTTGTACAGTGGATTTTATAGAGTTCACTGTATTTCTTTCTGGATCATGATTTTTCATCTTTGCATACCTTAGCTAATACAAATGCATTCATGATTATCAACTTAAAATAAATATAATTTTCAGATTTCATAACGATTATGAAATCTGAAAATTATATTTAATATCTAATAAATCTAATAGTTACTAAAATGTAAATAAGTTGCTCTCACAATTTATTTGTGTGAATATATTTTTTTCGTTATTTGCAATCAGGACTATGAATGAAAAGATGCCTGCACTGTATCAGTTGTAATATTTATTGGAATTTTTGTAAACAATTCCATTAGTATAATCTGACTTTGTCCTTTTTTGCATGTAATTCAAAATTTAAAAAAATATTAAAGTCCTCATGTCAACCCAATAAAAGTTATAAAAGTCAGTCTTATAAGAAAAAGCTGGAGGTGAAGGTTCCATAGTTCCACAGGTTCCATAGCCATAGTTTTGCCACCCTTGTTTAGCAGAAATAAATTATCTAATTAACATTTTTAATCTTTTGATTTTATTATAGATGTTAACTTATTTTTAACAGTGCTGAGATACTTCTCCTGTCTTCAAGACATTGCATTTCTCATTAGTGATTGTGTAGTAATGTATTTTATCTCATTTTATTTTCCCCTTTATATATTATTTTACTTCTTTAGATTTAAATTTAATTTTTAAATTTGAATTTTGAATTTTTAAAAAAAATTACTATTTTGTTTTACTTGAAAATTGTTCTAATAGAGGGCCTCACAAAGTGAAAGAAAGATTTAAAAGATGGATTGAAAGCAAAATGCTGAAACTCACTCAGTTTTATGCAAAAAATTCTTTGAATGTTTTTCAAGTATTTGTTTGCTACCTGAATATATTAAACAGTCTTATTTAAACAGCTTAAGAATAAATTACCTTATTGTTTTTCTAGATCAGTATTCTTTAATCTACTTAGTGAACCAGTGGCAGTTCACATATAATGATAAGAGATCACTAAACTCATTCAGTTTTAATAATTGATATTTTAATTAATAAATTAGTCACTTCAATTTAATTAAAAGGTGTTAAAAAGAGTTGGTGCACCACATAAAATCTGTTCTATTGAAAGGGTGGGCTATAGCATCACAGTTTAAGAATTATTGCTTTTAGTAACATGCTGTCTTTATACTACAATTGTATCAAGGTTAGCAGCATAGAAAAGCATCTTTCTTTTCTTTATGTCTATGAATCGTAAGCTGTAAACTTTAATCCAGGTAACAAAAAAGTTTATATATACTTGTAGAAAATCAGTTTAAAAGATTTTTTATAATTTTTCTATACTAATTTCTCAAGTATAATTAGCCTAATTTCATCAATTGTATAGTGTTCTTGATAAGGAAAAAAGATAAGGAATAAAATCCTTATTAGGTATTGATCTACATAACATTTACATCTATTAAAGCTGTTGATCTGATAGACTGTCAGTTTAGGAAATCACAGTTAGCCTTCCAACCAGCTTTGCTTTTTTACCAAAAGTGATTCCAACTTAATAGATCATCTAAAGATTATGTAATACTTGTTTTTCACCAGTTTTTTTTATTTATTTATTTCATTAAGCTCAATTCTCGGATAAAATTGTTTATATGAGTGCTGAAAGGTACCTTATAGAAAATAGAAATAATTGTTTTTTTGATCAACCAAAAACCCCATGCAAACAGTTAACGCATGGAAAACAGGTATTTTATGAATAATTTTAATCTTCCAAAATATCATATATTTTGGAAGGTTCAAAAAGGATGTTTGGCTGGAGGGTTGATTACTCAACGAAAAGAATATCAAATAGCTGAACTACTTAATAACTAGATACAAAATTATCATAGAATATTACTAAATTAAAATTTTAAAACACTTGAAATGATATTGATTGTATTGATCTAATTATAAGCATTGATAACTTTGCTAAAAAAAGCAAGAAAAAAATAAGGACTTTAATGAAATTAAAAAACACTGTTATACTACATTGAAGAGATAGTTGCAGCTGCAACCAGTAACGTAGATGTAGTGCCAATTGTAACCTGCATATAAGTAAAAATTAAAATAAAATAAAAAATAATTTTTGCTTGTATGCATTTGGGACCTCATCATTATTGGTTGCAGTTCCAACTTATTTTCAACATGGTATAATCGTGTATTAATTTCATAAAACTCATTAATTGCTTGCACCACATTTATTTTCAACATTAAAAAAAATAATAAATAAATTAAAAAAAAAAAAAAAATATATATATATATATATATATTCCCTCCTCCCAGAATTGGTATTTTATGTACGCCCGTGCTATACAAATAATGAGTCATATGCATACCTGCAAACTTTGCTTTTTTTTCCTTGAAAAATATAACCTTCTGTATGTGGAAATACAGATGCAGAAAGGTTATGTTTTTTCATATACAGACCTGCTGAATTTATCAGTATGGACAGAACCACAGCCACCTAACTTGCTGTTAGGTAGCTGCAGTTTTGCTTGTATTTAGCACAGAGTGTGGTTTTGGTTTTGCCTTATTTATAAGACAGTAACAGCATCTCCATATTTTCTGTGATTCATTTGTGCTCATAAATGTTAGTTTTTCTAAAATGTTTTAGGCTAATTCTTCTAAATTATTTGCTCTTTAAAATAATATTGGGAACGTTGACCTTACCTGAGGATTGATTTATTTTCTGTGAGTATTATTTTTTTCCAAATGTATCAGGTGGTCAAGCACCTTCTCCTTATTAAAAAAGAAAATTCTACCATTTCACACATGAATAAAGAGTTAATATTTATTTCAAGTGTTCTGTATAATATTCTACAGATTTTGCTTTGATGGTTGTAAAAAGTGAGGTTACTGTTTTATTATTATTTTATTGTTATTATTATAACTTTATTTCAAATAAAGCAATGACATGTAACAAAAATAAATCTTATTTCTTTAAAGAGCAGGTCATTAAAATTTGTATCATCTGTGTCATATAAAACATGACTTATTTGTGGTTTTAAAATGTAAAAAATTGGTTCTATACAATGAAAAGAGTTTTCGCAAAGATTTCCTTAAAAAAAAATAAAAACCTCTTATTTTGCATGTATTTTGACATTAATTTTGTAATGTCTTTTAATTTCAGCATTTATTTTTGTTTGTATCATTAATTAATCATTTTGTTCTTTGCACATCCTATATGTATATAGATTTTTCTCTTTTCCCTTCTGAATAAAAGGTCCAGGAATGCAAATTTTCAGTTACTAATATTATGTAATTGAACAAAAAAAATATCAATCATACGCATAATGTTATTAAGTATTTTAATAACATATAAATGGAAAAAATAATAATAAATATTAAAATATGGTTTATTACATTAATAATAAAATGCGTAATTTTTTATGCATATGTATGGCATGTATTAATCACATTTTTTTATTAATTTTGAAGACGTATTCTTCAAAATAAAGAACATCATTGTAACACATTGTGATTGGAAGATTGATCGGTATTAAAAGTTTTCTGATTTCTGAAAGTTAGCACATATAACATGTATATGAATTCAGCATTTCCAAAATTCTTATTTATTTTTTATTATTATTTTTCTTTAATATATGGCCCATATAAGCTCCACATTATTAGCTTCTTTGCAGAGGATTTTATTAACATACCTGCCACAAACAATAACTTCATCTTCCCCCGGGGCTTTCTGATTCTTCATTTTCTTCAATGCATGTTCTGCCTCATCAGGAAGATTATCGGGTATGTCATATGTGTTACTAATTTAAGATCCATCTTCCCTACTGCTGGCATCATCCCCTCACTCCTTATATAATTCTCTATAGTAGTCTTCTGCTATTTGAATTATGCTTTCTCTTCTGTTTATAAGTACACCATCACTATTCTTCAGTTTCAGTATCATTTGTTTTTCTGTATTACTCATAGCTGCTGATTTGAGTCCTTTTGCTATCCCCCCACCCACTAGTGTTAGTTCTTCCTTGAATTTGTTCAGACTATCCACGTTCACAATAACGGATGGTTGTTCCAGCTATTAGCCACTGCTGGCAAACTTTGCACACCTGTTCCTGCAATTTGAATTTTTTCCCGGTCATGCATAAGCTGAGAAAGAGGGAGAATCCCATCAGTATTCAGTTTGCTCAAGCTCTTCAAAACCTTAACACTTCAATTAGATCACCTGGAAAGTAGTCTCCAGATGCTGCAATTTGCAGAACTGAAGCTTTTTGTGATGAGAGCACCCCATTGTTTCCCTAACTAATCTTGCTGTCTTTCTATGTACCCGTTCTGGCAGCTCTACATCCTTCCTAAAATGTGGCCTCCAGATCTGTGTGCAATACTCAAGATATGGCCTGACCATTGCCGTATACAATCACCTGCTTATTCCTGCTAGTAAAAAATTCATGTACAGTAATACCCCGAAGTTACGCGATAGGTGGGTCCGACGAAAATCGCGTAAGTCGAATTCGCGTAAGTCGGGGTACAACTTTGCATATAAATACATATAAATTTTGCTTAATTGGGACCAAGGACTAACAAAAACACTAGTTTAGAAGAAAAATATTAATAAAATTGCAGTTCTTTATACATATTAATACAAAATATGTATTAAAAAAAAAACAAATGACTTACGTAAAAAAGTTATTTCGATGTCGATGGCTTCATAAAATCTAAAAAATTCGTCTGACGACACAGCGCGTTCTTTTTTTCACGCAGAATTTCTTCGTAGCAAGCTAATAATTTTTTTATTCCTTGCTTTGTAGCTATAACGCGTTCTTCGTTGGAGTCTATGTTTTCTAAAATTTTTAAGCCCTTTACAATTGAGATCTTTTCAATTTTCAACCTGTCAAGTTTGCAATTGTCATGTGCTTTTCGCCGTTGCTTCATTTAGGCCTGTAGCACGTGCAATATCACATGGTCTTTCATTTCGCTCAAAGCGTTTCACAATTTCATATTTTTTCTCTATCAACAGAGGTGGACTGGCCATAAGCCTTACCGGGGAAACCCCGGTGGGCCAGTGTGATTTTGGCCATAAACCATAGTATGAGGCCACTATAAATTTTCCCGGGTAAGAATTTTTGACCCAGTCCGCCTCTGTTTATCGATAATTGCTTTTCTTTTTCTCTCTGAATCTGCAGTGTCTTCACCGGGACGCTTCCTTTTCACACCTTTTAATTAAGTATTTTACTATTTTTAGGGAATAAAGCACAATTACAAAATGAGGAGGCACGCTTGATACGCATAAACAAAGCTGCGCGCATGTAGCAACTGAATAAACAACACCATAAAGGCAGAGATACGCTATTAACACCTCACATTTCTAGGGGTTACTACCATAAAATAATAAAAATCCAGTTGCGTTTCTGCTAGTGAAATCTGTTATAAACTGGTAGTAAACTCGATCTAATTGCATTTGCAATTATACCGATAGCTGGAATTGTGTTGGTTTTTACGTTATTATGGTGAAATGTGTTTCCCCTTCACTGATATAAAAAATATAAAAGCAACAAAGTTAAATTTTGTTCATCTTTCGCTCTCATTCTCCGCCGTCGCACCGTATATCGATAACATATGAAAAACGACCTTGAAGATAGTGGGCGGCAGCGTTGCCAAACGAAAAAAAATCAAGAACCGCGTAACTCCGAGTTCGCGTAAGTCGGGGTAGCGTAAGTCGGGGTATTACTGTATATCGTTGATAAAACCCGATGAGCTGCCCTGGCAGTCTGGCTGAACTGCTCAGAGAACTTCATATCAGTCTGCACAATCCCTCATTTTCTACTACCCTAAGCATAGTACTGCACAGTTGATATGTTATTCTAGGATTACTGCTACCCATATTCAGTAACTTGCATTTGCCAATGTTTAACTTCAATTGCCATTTGTCAGCCAGTCAGCCCAATTTTTCTAGATATTTTTGCAGCAGCACATTACTGTCATTAACTACCCTGCCAACCTTTGTATCATCTGCAAACTTAGACATTAATCCTTATATACCCTCATTAATAAATACAGAAAACAACAGGGCCCAACACAGACCCCTGTAGTACTCCACTAACATCATTACTCCACAAAGAGCAGTGTCTGTTGATAATCACTCTGTCTTCTCTCACTCAACCATCCCTTTATCCACAACAGCAACATTCTTTTAATGTCACACTGCTACAATTTGTACAGCAGTCTTTTATGTGTAACAGTATCAAACACTTTTCTGAAATCTATATCAAAATTATTTTTTGCATTCAGTTCCTTTGTTACTGCATCATAATATTCAATCAGGTTGGTCAGACAAGATTTCCCCTTAATAAACCCATGCTGTGACTGAAGTATATAACTGCATTCCTGTCTAGATGAACCTGCATTATTACTGTATGTCAACATAAGTTGGTAATTGCTAAATAAGATCAAGTTAGTTGTTCCTTGTTATTACTAAAAGAGTCTTTAGATCAAAGCAGTGAACAGTCATTCCTAATTTTCCATTTTGTTGGTGGTTGTTGTTATTTGGTTTTTAGGAGCATTAGCAACTAAGGCCATATTGCTTCGGGGATATGCGGTGGTCACGGGCTCGAACCCCAGTCTAATCAAGAAGCATGTGCTACGCACTATTGCTCCTGCCCACCTGGCTATGGAGACGCCTCCACTTTGTTGGAAAATTAGGAATGATTACTTGCGATAGTCTACATGAGTACCGTCTCTAATCACAATTCATATGCCAAATATTAAAACTACTTTTTTATGTGTTTGTCATTGTGCTCTTGCTTTTATTTTATACAAGGGGCGATTCAGAATTATGTATAAACATTTTGACATACTGTATCTCAGAAAGTTGGAATACATAGAAATGGGAAGTATTTCTGTCAAATGTCAGCTAGAAATTTTACCTGTTTATGCACAGTGATATAACTGGAATCAGGCAAAATTACTCCCTACATGTGCACCACTGTATATTAGGCTATTGAAAAGCGGTTTGTGTGCGTGCCCCTACTTGCTGGTAGTAGATATTTCGAACATCTGATGTAACTTCTCTCGTGCATATATAATAGAGCCAAAAAATAGGCATAGGACAGTTATTGAGTGAAAAGCACTGAAATATATATAATAGTTATAATTTGATCTGTAATATGGCTGCAGAAATTGTTAGGCCAAAGGCTGTCAGAAAGAATTAGACAGTGCTCCCGTCATGAGATATATTTGTGCCCTAGGCAAGTCAAGCATTTTGCCTAGGGCATATGGATTACCCATAAAATTAAGTAATACACATGATAGCAAAGTGCCTCTACCCAAATGGGGCCGTAGGCATTTCCCTGGATGCCTACCATACCACGATGCCACTGGAACTAGATATAAGTGCGAAGAAGGAACAAGACATGTAAATACAAAGGAGAAAAGGGAAATTAAGATTGGCCATTTTCAGTTAAGTTTTCTCCATTATATTATGGTTGTTGGAAAATCATCGACAACTCAGTAGTGTAACTGATGATTTGATTGGGTACTATGTACCGGTCATTTACACATAAATGACCTGTTACAGTGAGGAGAAACTGTGCGAGTGAACACAAAATGGAAATTAGAAGATTGTTTACTAAAAAAAACTTTGAGCCTGAAGGCAAGTAAGGCTCCTGAAATTGACTGCACAGACTCATTTATTTTAAAGTGGTGAGGGAGTGCATTAAACCATTAAGGTTATGATTGCTCCATTAGACTTGAGTGATTTCTTGAGATTGGAAAGGTACCAATGTATCACCAATTCATAAAGATAATTCAAAGAGTGAGGTGGATAACTACAGATTGGTCAGGCTGACTTCTGTAGGGAAAAGTAATGGAGGCAGTGATTAAGAATGTAATAAGTGAGACTGTTATACAGGGTCATTATAATAGTTTCATTTTGAGTCGGATATAGGAAATACCTTGACGTGGTTTGTTTGAACTAGCAAAGCATTTACTCAATCCCACATGAAAGATTGCTGTTGTTGTTGTTTTTGGTTTTTAGGAGCATTAGCGACTAAGGCCATATTGCTCCGGGAATATGCGGTGGTCATTCCCTGACCTTTTCGCATTCTCCGTATTTGGTGGTGACGGGCTCGAACCCCCGGTCTAATCAAGAAGCGTGTGCTACGCACTGCTGCTCCTTCCCACCTGGCTACGGAGGCGCCTGAAAGATTGCTGTACAAGTTGAAATAGGCGCCTCCGTAGCCAGGTGGGAAGGAGCAGCTTAACATACGCTTCTTGATTAGACCAGGGTTCGAGCCCGTCACCACCAAATACAGAGGATGCGGAAAGGTCAGGGAATGACCACCGCATATCCCGGAGCAATATGGCCTTAGTTGCTAATGCTCCTAAAAACCAAAAAATAACAATAACAAGTTGAAATGAATTGGGATCACATATAAGATCCATGGACAGATTACATTTCTAGGGTGGTTACACAACAGTAGTCAAAATCAGTTGTAATTAATGTTTATCTTCAGAGTGGGCTAGAGTTGGAAGCAGGGCCCCTCAGTGAATGGTGCTTGGACAATTCTTCTTGCTGATTTTCTTAAATGATATTAACCAAGAGATACAGATAGTGATGTCAAAATTTGCAGATATATAAAGATTGGGAGAGCGGTTAATGACAATCATCAAGTAGTGCTTCTTCAGGACCCTTGGGATTCAGGGATGGTCAGATAATTGGAAACTATTTTATTGCTGCAAAATATATATTTTGTCTAATAACGTGGGAAATAAGAACCAAAAAATATATAATTTATACACTTGAAGGGATTGAATAATAATAAAATAAAGAAAGAAAGAAAGAAAAAGGGATTTGACGATTACAATTTAGGCACTCGTTAAATTATCTGTGCAGGTCCCATGATATCTCCCAGATGATTTATGAAACTGGCACAAGTACAGAGGCCACACTAAAAAAAAAAAAAAAAGACTGAGCTTCTTGAAAAGATTCAAAAGCTGGCGACATGCTTGTTGGTGTGATCAGCAAAATGGCATCCATATGAGGAGTGAATATGTAGGTTGTAGAACTTCATAACTAGGTACCTTATAGAGGATAAGGGGATTCATAAAGCTCTAAGAGGAGGGGCCAGTAAAATGAATGAAAGTGAAATTTTCACAGTATTACATGAGGTTGGACCACAGTGCATAAATTCAAACGAAGGGGGTGAAACGAATTGTGGAAAGTTTCCTTTAACCAATGATTTGTTAATCATTGGAATTATTTGCCTCAATGGATAGTGAAGGACATATTCTGTGTGGTTTGAGCCAAGATTGAAAGGCTGAATCAAGTGTTGTTATTCTGGCATTATCAATATCAGGTCTTTGTTCTTTGACCCACAGACAATCTCTGTTTACTGTATTCCAGTGGAAGAGTTATTGCAACACACTGGAGTTTGTAAGTAGAAGCTTTGGTTGCAATAAACTAGGATTCTTGTGATCGAGATGGGAGTAGAGATTTTTTTTAATGTCTTGTTCCTTGAGAATCTAGTGATAGTTGTGCTTCTTGGATTTTTTGCTGTTTATTCACTTATTGAGAGTGCATAATGAATACAAGTGAATTGAATGTTGTAGTTATCTTGGGGTGGTTGGGAGGAGATAATTGTGGTCTGAAATTTCCTTCTTTATTTTTGGTTATCCTGTTTATGAAACTTGCTGGTAATGCCCATTATTTACGAAGGCCTGACAAACATGCTTTATTTCATTCTGGTCTGATCTTTACAGGGGTAACTAGCTCTCAGAATGAACCCTTTTAAAATACCTACTTTGGTTCTTAGCGGTGATAGGCATAGTGTAGTATAGAACCTTCCCTCTGTCTGTTATTTTTCTCTATACCTTGATAAGGAGTCACCCTGTTTGTATTTTTAAATGTAAGCTAAAAAGGCAAGTTTTAACTTCTTCAGTTCAATTTTGAAGGAGATTTTTTAGAGTACAGACTGTTGATGAATACATGAAAGTTATGAAGTTTATATTGCCCATGTGGCCAAATCAAAGTTGCATCATCGACATATTGGCCCAAGTATGATGATTTGGAGGCATTGTTAAATAACTTCTTTAAAAGTTTTCATATGTTGGCTAAGATGGGACAGTGGGAAAAGTAAATATATTAAAGATAATTAATAAGTAAACCTTCATAATTTTAATTTTGCGGTCACTGAAGAAGCAGAGGAGAAAACAACTGCTAATAGAATCCACAAATTTATGATTTGTGGACTCTCTTAGCAATAAATAGAAATGTTTTTAGTTCTAGTATTTAGATCTTTTCTTTCAGTTAACTAGAATTCTTATATTTACCTGCAGTGTAATGGATTATTAGGTATAAACCACAATAATCTGACAAATTAATTTGAGCCAAGTTTATAAAATAATTCTACATAATAAAAATAAACAAAAAAAGCTAGAAAAACAATATAATATTTTATTTTATCTAGTTATTTTTTTTTCAACAATTATCTAAATCTTTAACATAAAAAAATTACTTAATGAGGAGTTCTTAAGTAAACCTCTTATTAAGTAAATTTATGAAACAGATGTTTATTGAGTGTATATCATTAGAAGCTCATTGTGAACGAGGCATTTTCAAGATTTCCAGAAAATTTAGATGTTTAATTTCATGTTGCTTTTTTCATACATATAGACAGTTTTAGTGATCTTGAAGTAGTAAAAAAATTGCATGAACAAAAATTTTGGATTTCTTGAAATTCTATGATTTTTCTCTCACTCACATACAACACAACACTGCAATTAAAGGGACATTTGTGGGCAACCATAACTCTGTGCTAATTAAAAACATTTAAAAATATGAATGTTGAAGTTTATATTTGCAAATTTTGCATGTTAAATGATTATAAATATTGGCATATGTTTGTTTACAGTATGACCATAATTGCCATTAAGCTACATGCAAGATTAGGCCTAACCAGTGTAACAACATGATGGTTAAAATCATGCAGTGGGATGTCAGAGTGTGTTCCTTGTTTGCTGACTCTTATCAGTACAATGCATTATATTGTAAGTTAGTGATATGAGCTGTCCATAATTTGCTAATTGACAATAATTGCATTGCACATCATTCTAAAAATACTATATACAAAAATAACAAATTTTACAGTATATTCAAACTCTGATACAATACTTTCTTTATTACTAAGTTAGATTAATTTTTCCAAAATTTGCTGTATTTCATTATTTGGGACTTCATTGCAAATCTCACAATGTAGACTAAATGTATAAGTGAAAATGCATGCTTTAACACACATTTCTGAATAATGCAGTTAGCATCTGTCTCAGAGATAAAACATATTTATTGTTCTAAGAATTAGAGCTTCACTGGTTGAAACTTGATGTGCTAAATCTAATTGTACAATAAAATTATTCATAACTATTGGAATTTTTATTTTTTTAATGATGCCCTTATTATTTGGTTATATTTTTATTCACATTTCCATAAAATCCCATCTTTTTCTTAGAAAATTTGGACTAAATAGAAAGACTTCCTTATGGCTTGGTAGCCATTTTCAGTTATGAATGAAATTAATTGTTCATAACTGAAAAAAAGTAATTGTTAATTACTTCTTATTTATCAGCAAAAGAAGAGTTATTATTTAACTGATTACAGATATCTGTTTAATAGAACCGCAGACTTTCTAGTAATTACAAAGACGGTTCAAAGTTTACCCAGAGTTATGTACACCAGAATGAAAAACTGCTCTTTGTGTCAGATGTCATGAACACTGCTCTTAGACCCTGTCACATAGCCATGTCTTCTATGTACGTACATTAGAAGCAACATGAGATGGCAAGAGATTCCTTCACAGTGTATAGCATCAAATTTCTGTTAAAAGAGAAAATGAAACTAGCTGAAATTCTCCACAGGTAAGTGCACAATATGGGGAAGAGACCATATTGGTAAATTTGTAATTGGTGCAGCAAGTTTTCGAAAGGCTGTGAAGTTTCCAAATCTCCCTTGTGGTCATGTAATGATCATATCTCAACAAATGTTCATATCTGTGGCATCCAATGGCTATCATTGATATGAACATTTGTTGAATCAGGAGCTGATTTTGAAAAACAAATGAATTATAGTGTGATAAGAGGCAATTATTCATGGACACTTATTGTCTAATATTTTTTGGGAATTTCAGAATCAGTTTGAACTGAAGAGAAATTCATATCTGTGGTGAGTAACAACTTCTGCTCTCTCAGCAGTATATAACCAGAATCATAGAGGTCCTGTATATAATGGTATCACAAAGGTACCCCACCATCCAAAAAAAAATCAAAACACAGCCTTCAGTTGTCAAGATCTGGACAAAATCAAACAAATATCATTTGAGATTCAGAAAGGCTGATTTTTGTTAATTTTCTGCTTCTGTGCATTGGCTAAATCTCAGTATTATAGCAACTTGCTTTGCATTGATGTGCTTATAGCAGTTCACAAGAAAGGTTAAAGATAGGATGATGTCAGGAAAAATTTTTATGAATACAGGTGATCCTCGATTTATGTTGAACCACATTTTCATCATTAGCAAATTGCCTCCTGTGTTATTACTGAGTCAGATTGTTTTACAATTTGACTCGCATTTACAGCAGTCTCTCTTACACTTTTTGATATTCTCGATAGTAGAGAGAAACCTTTATTGCAACACAGAGATAGTGATGTATATAGTAGTGCAGTTGCAACTACCCATCACGGCACAGTGGCCAGGGGTTAACAATGAAATGTAAAGACAAAGTTGCCTAAATAAACTAAAAAAATAAGAGTACAATGATAATGAATAAGTTAAAGCATTAGAAAGATGGAGAAATCAATTGGGTAAACTAAACATTAAGTGAGTTTACAGGACATTGGTCACAAAATACATAACATAAGAATATACTGTACGTTGAATAGCATAATTATATACTGTACATTGAATAGCATAATTATATACTGTACATTGAATTGAGTGCATAGCCATTTCTGACTACTACATCAACCAATGCAGGTAGTATGAACCACTTTCATAAGTGCAATATGGCCTAAGTAGCCATTGCACTTAAAACCCCATCAATAATAATTGAATTGAGTAAGAGAATATATTGATTGGGACTCAGGTTATAATAGTGGCAGCTTTGGCCACCCACTACAAAATATTCTTTTTCTATACTCTCAATCCTGACTGAACTTGTTGAAGTCAACATATAGATCTTGGACTCATGATAATATCTGCTGAGGAAGGAATCGGTCCAACAGGTGAAGGCATGTTTGAAGAGGGGAATAGCTGTGGATTTGCTTACAGATGTGCCACTGGAATCCTCCATGCCCAGTTATCCCAGAATGAGGGAGAGGAGATGAGACCAGTCATGAGTTTGACGATTCTCCTTTCTTTCATCAATGAGCCACTTGAGCTATGGGATGGCAAGTGTGTTGGCCATAGCTGTAATTCGGAGCTGGGGAGGTAGGCTGAGCTTGTGGCAAGCCCATTTGAGGAGCCAATACTCAGAGGAGAACACTGGTTTGCTGGTAGAGGGAGATACAGATGCCCAGATCTCTGCAGCATAAAGAAGTGGAGGATTGACAATGGTGGATTTGTCTCTTACATGTTGAAGATGCTGCTTGCATAGCCATCTATCAACTTTCATGAGAAGCAGGTCTTACATGTTGGCAGAACAGAAGCTTTGGGTTGAATCTGATCCTTAGGTCAATGTGATTTTGAACAAGTGTGGTGACATTTTGAAGATTGAAAGGCCTAGACCTGCTTTCATCGAGCAAATCCCAAATTTGAAATGTTGTTTTATTCTCTTTTATCTAAATACTCTAGTTTAAAAATACAAATATACAATCAAAGGACATTTAGATGAATAAACCAGTGACATTAGTTGTTTCTGAAATACTGTACAGGAAATTATTTTCAGTTTCTATTGAAATGCATGGGAAAGTGTAGAATTGATAATCAGAAAATTTGTTCCTATGGGACATATAGAACTTATTTGTACTACTATTTGGTTATTCTGGTTCTCAGTGAGCTCCAGTGCTAGAAGTTTGCATATTTTTAAATTAATATTAATAAAAATTTTTCATCCTTTACAACATTACTTTATTCAAATTATTTTACAACAGCATCAAGTGTTATAAAGTGACATAGCAGAAAGGCAGGGGTATACTGCCAAACAAGAGGTTCACTCATGAAGAATTTCAGCTAAGGGTCATCCCCAGTTAAAGCCTTATAAATTATCAAACTAATTTTTTTTAACAAAGGGCCTCCGATAATACCCAAAGATTTAACAAGGGGACTTATGCAACACCCCATCATTAGAACTAGATAGAGGTGATAACACTTAGTGACAGAGAGAACTCTCATAGTCTGGAATTGGGCATTGCTTTCATGACTATGCAAACAATTTCTAAAGAAAAGATCAAAATTAATACTTAAATTAAAATTACAGGCACATTTCAACATAACGTGCAGGGATCATGGCTGAGATGGAGAAATTACTAATTTTTTGACCAAGACCAAACAAAACTTCATTTGTTTTTAAACCTTGCAACCATTCAGGTTGAGGTGTTGAATCTTTTTGAGAAAATGAAAGACCAACAAGGAGAGAGATTGTGACAAAGGTTGTATGCAAAGTCAGTGATGGTTTTAGATATAGTTTGTTGCTAGGCTAAGCTGCTGATGAGCAGGTAGCTGAAGATTTTTCTAGGAGACTGGCAGAAATAATTGGAGAGAAGCTGTTATTCCAGGCTGTTTTTCACTGAGATTGGGCTTTTCGAAAGCTGTCTTTGAAGAACTTACATCAGTGAGGAAATAAAATCAGAATCTGGTCGTAAAGAATGAAAGAACAGACTAACCTTTTTGCTTGGTTCCAATGCTGCAGGTAATTTCAAGCTGAAAACCTTGCTTATTTAATGTGCTAAAAACTCAAGAGAACTCTAGATTCTGTCATCTGGGAAAAAAAAAAAAAAAAAAACCTGCCATTTAAAGCATTGTTTCTCCTGGATAACTAGAGTGACTTCTTGAGGAATGGTCTTTTCTTTTTTTTCTTTTTTTTTTTTTTTTTTGCCATCTGTTCAGAGTTATCAACAGGAGAAGAAAAAAAAAAAAAAAAAACTGCCATTTAAAGCATTGTTTTTCCTGGACTTTCTGCACACCTTGCTCCTGCTCATCAAGGCTGCATTCTTGCCCCCAATGAAACCACTGCTCAACCCATAGACCAATGAGTGATAGCTTCTTTTATGGTATATTCACGTTTGCATTGGATGTCTTGAAAGGAGGTTAAGAATCCAACCTTGATGGCACCTGTAGAAAATTTTTCTGTGGGAAGGCTGGCTTGTTGGCACTTTTTCTAGAATTTGACCTTCACTGCTGTCTGTAGTGACTATTTACTGTTGTGAATGTGTTTTATTTTTATGGTGCTTGTAGTAGCACTAACCATATAAAAAAAATAAAATGATAATAATAAGTCTTTATGCCTGAAATTTTTTTTCTGTCCATATGGAATCATTGACCAATGAAGTAAACAAAAACAAAAAAAAAGTTCAACAAGAAAGAAACATCATTTTAGTTATAAAATTTTTAAAGGTTGATTGTGAAAATCAGCCATATGTAGAGTGCTTATAGAACTTTGCACATGATTTAAAATATTATCTTATTTTGACTTTATTGTCCAATACCAGAGTAAAATCATTGTCAAAAATATGTCAGAATTTAAAAAATTCATTAAAAAAAATTGTAAAGAAAATCCATTGTTACTTTTTTTTTAGTGCAACAATATCCTCTACTTGATATTTTTTTTTTTTTTTTTTATCAAATTCTGAATCTGAATTCCATGCAAATGTTTCAGTTTTGGTTTTTGTAAATCCAAAATCCATTGGATTTTGGATTTACAAAAGCCAAAACTGAAATGAATATTGTATACAGTATTGTATACTGTATACAATATTCATCTTCTCATCCGATTTTTCAGGCTATTTTCATGTGCAATTATAACTTGTCTGTACTATTAATTGGAAACATGGAAATGCAGCATTTACCCAAAATTTCAAGACAATTTGTACATTATCCCTTTCAGCGATACATACCTAGATATATATTTTTCTCATGTGTACTCCTGGTGTGGATGTATGGAGATCTATTGCCTTGAAATTTTTCTGGCATGTTCAGCTATATCTTATCTGTGTTTTCAATTAATTCTAGGTACAATTTATAATAGACAGCAGCATACAAAAATATCTTTGAAAATTGAAGGAGAAGATTATACATGTTGATCTCATTTATTTAGTTTGAGTTTACAAATGTCAAAATTGAAGGATTCCTGTGAAATTCATATTCAGAATTTTATAAAACTGAATTAAGTTATACATATAGATGTAAAGGATATTGTTGCAATAAAAAGTAAAAACATTTCATTTACATATTTTTATTTAAATACCTTTTACAAAAAAGTTTTGCTAATTTTTTTTTAAATTCTAATTTTATTTTTGATAGTAATTTTATTTCATGTAGTAGTAGTAGTAGTTATGGCAAATAATGCAAGAAAGCAAGCTTGTATAGCATCAGCCACAAAAAAAAACAGAGTTCACCCATTTGTACTCTCCAAGAATTTGTCTAGTTCTTTGAATTTATTCAACCCATCCACTTCCACAACAACAGATGGAAGTCTGCTCCAACAATCAGCCACTTGCTGGCTGAAGGCATACTTTGAACATCTATCCTGCAACCACACTTCCTCAACTTGAATTTATTTTCCCTCATATGTGTAGTCTCAGCAAGCAGAAGAATGCCACTAATATTCTGCATACTCAATCCACTCAAGGCTTTAAACATCTCACTGAGATCTCCCTGCAGGTGCCTAGTCTTGAGACACTGCAAATTGCAGACCTGAAGCCTTTCTAGATAAAAGCACCCTTTTGTTACCTTCACCAATCTTGTTGCCCTTTTCTGCACCCATTCCAGCAGATCTACATCCTTCCTAAAGTGAGGCCTCCATACCTGTATACAATATTCAAGATGTGGACTCATCATCATCATCATCATCATCATCAGCCATTTTCAATCCACTGCAGGATGAAGGCCTCTCCAGCAACTTTCCAGTTCCTTCTGTTTTGAGCACTGGCCATCCATCCTACCCATAAACTCACGAATTTCATCTATCCATCTCCGCCTTTGTCTTCCAGATTTTCTTCTAGCTCCTCTTGGGTACCATTCTGTTATTTTCTTAGTCCATCTGTCATCATGTCTTCGAGCTATGTGTCCTGCCCAAGACCATTTTAGTTCTTTAGTTTTGATAAGAATGTCCTTTACTTGAGTTTGCTGCCTAATCCATGTGTTTCTCTTCTTATCTAACAGTCTGATTCCCAATATAATTCGTTCCATTCTTCGCTGTGTAGTTCTTAGCTTTTCTTCCATTCTTTTTGTGAGTGCCCAAGTTTCACTTCCATAAGTCATGGTGGGGAGTATACATTGATTCATTATTTTACGTTTCAGACAAACTGGGATATTGCTCTTCAGTATGTGACTATATTTCCTGAATGCTATCCATCCAAAATTTATTCTTCTCTTGACTTCCAGCCATTTATCATTATTGCAGCTAATAACTTGTCCCAGATAAATATATGACTCCACCTTTTCAATTACTGCTCCTTCAATCATTATTTCCCTTTCCGTGGCATACTTGTTCATCATTACTTTTGTTTTAGCCATATTCATCTTTAGTCCAAAATCCTTACCAACTCTGCATAACTGATTAAGATTTTCCTCTAATTCTTTGGGATCGTGGCTTATGACCACAATGTCATCTGCAAATCGTAAATGGTTTAGGTACTCTCCGTTCACATTGACTCCTTTCTGCGACCAGTCTAATCTTCTGAAAGCTTCCTCAAGGGCAGCAGTAAATAGCTTCGGAGATATTGTGTCTCCTTGTCGAACTCCTTTCTCGATTTTAAATTTGCTACTGTCTTTGTCTAGTCTAATAAAGGATGTAGCACTCTCATATATTTTCTTCAAAATCATAATATATGGAGTATCTATGCCTTGTCTTTCCAGTGCCCGAAACATTGCCTTATGCTGTATGGAGTCAAATGCCTTTTCATAATCCACAAATGCCAGACATAATGGTGTTTTATATTCATTTGCTTTCTCCATTAGCTGTGATATTACGTGAAGGTGATCCATAGTTGAGAATCCTATCCTAAAGCCAGCTTGCTCTTTCGGTTGATTCTCATCAAGTATTCTTTCTAATCTGTTAGTAATGACCCTTGTGAACAACTTGTAGATATGGGATAACAAGCTAATTGGTCTATAATTTCCAATTTCTGATTTATCTCCTTTCTTATGCAGCAAAACTATGATTGCATTATTCCATTGCATAGGCATCGCACCTTTTCTAATGCACTTTGTGAAGAGCCTTGCCAGTTTTTGTGTTATGTCTCTTCCTCCCAATTTTAACAACTCTACAGTAACTTCATCTTCCCCCGGGGCGTTCTGATTCTTCATTTTCTTCAATGCATGTTGTACCTCATCAGGAAGAATATCGGGTATGTCGTATGTGTTGCTACTTTGCAATCCATCTTCCCCACTGCTGGTATCATTCCCTTGCTCCTTGTATAATTCTCTATAGTAGTCTTCTGCTATTTGAATTATGCCTTCTCTGCTGTTTATAAGTACACGATCGCTATTCTTCAGTTTCAGTATCATTTGTCTTTCTGTATTACTGCTCATGGCTGCTGATTTAAATCCTTTGTTTTCCCTTAATGCTTGTTCTACTTTTCTTGTGTTAAATCTTCTTATGTCCTCTCTGAGTCTCTTTCTAATGGCTTTGCATAACTCAGTATACTCAATTTTCTCCCTGTCAGTGTTTTTCTTGCTCTTCATTTGTCGTCTTTGGTTCATCATGACAAGTGTTTCTTGACTAATTTTTTCTTCTTTGGATTTCTGTTTCCCTATAGGTTTCTTGGGCTTTATCACTTTCAGAAAGTTGTAATATTCCTCGTCGATATCTTGGTCCTGAGCAGTCTGCAGAAGCTCAAACTTGTTCTTAAGTTCCAGTACATACTGCTTTTTCTCCTCTGTTATTTCAAAGACCTTTGTATTATTTACTCGAGTCAGTTTTTTCCTTTCCTTTCCTACATCTATATCAAGAGTACATCTTACCATTCTGTGATCACTTCCAACATTTACCTTATTCAGGGCGGTAACATCATTCACAATATATCTTCTGTTAGTGAGGATGAAGTCGATTTCATTAGTTGTTAATCCATTTGGACTCTTCCATGTCCACTTTCTGTTCACCCTTTTCTTGAAAAAAGTGTTCATTACTGACATTCCTTGAGATTCTGCAAATTCCACAAGTCTTTCACCTCTTTTATTTCTTTCACCAATTCCAAAATTTCCTATAGTTCCTCTTTCTGCGCTGTTTTGCCTTTTTCCAACCTTAGCATTGAAGTCCCCCATAATAATAGTGTAGTGGGTTTTCTGCTCATCTAGAAGACTCAATTTCAGTGTACATTTCTTCAACCTCTTCATCATCATGGCTCGATGTTGGTGCATAAATCATTATAATCTTTAGCTTGTACCTCTTAGAAATCTTGAGTATTAGTCTTGACACCCTTGGTGATGTTGTTTTTAAAATCTTTATGGACCAGAAACCCAACTCCACCTTCACTCCTTTCACTGTTTCCATTGGTGTACAGCAGATTTCCACTTGATAAACTTATAAGTGATTCATTTCTTCTTCTTGTTTCAGCCAAACCGATGATATTCCAATTCACATTTTCTAATTCCTTTTCCAGCTCTAATATCCTATCTTCACCGATGAGTGCTCGTACGTTATAACAGGCCAAGTTCAATTTCCGTGCATGGCAGCCTGGTCGTACCCAGAGATTCTTAGCACTCTCTGCCTCCACTCTGATCTTCTCGCTGCCGTAAGAGGGAGAGTGAAAGCTGCTGGGGACTGAGGGCCATTTGTATTGTTGTGCTCTCATTGCTGGAGGGTTTGGTCTTTTCCACTTCACGCTGACCAGGCGTCTTGAAGAGAACCACTCTACATGTTCGTTGCCACCTAAGTGACGTAACAGGGCTTACCACCGAGAAGGTGTGCATGAGTGGATTTTAGGGAGGCAGGCCAACCGGACTTCTCCTAAATCTTCTGTAATAGAGAGATATTGGATCCATCAGTGTTTTAGGCTGAGTGTCTGATAACACACAGGATACCTGTTCCCCTCTAAGCCCCATAGGAGCCTCTATGTAGATGTGGACTAACCACCGCCTTTTCAAAGGGATCATCACCTCCTTATTCCTGCTAGCCAAGTTTCTGTATATCATTGACAAAACCCCATGAGCTGTCCTGGCAGCATGTCTGCACTGATCAGAGAATTTCATGTCTCACTGCAGAATTAGCCCCAGGTATTTTTCATTCTCCACTACCCTGATTGTATTACCACGGTTAATAAGTTACTCTAGGGTTATTACTAGCCATATGTAGTACCTTGCATTTATCAATTTTAAACTTCAACTGCCATTGCTCAGCCCATGGAAACAATTTCCCTAGATCTTGTTGCCATAATTCACCCTTCTGACTGTCACTAACCACCATGCTAAACTTTGTATCATCTCTAAACTTAGATAAGCCTGATATACCTTCATCAATATCATTAATAAATATTGAAAACAACAATGGGCTTGCCAGTAAGCCCTGGGAAACTCCATTAATAACATTGGTCCATGAAGAGCAGTGCCCATTGATAACTACTCTCCTTCCACTTAACCATCCATTTATTCATAGTAGTAACTTGCCCTTAATACCACTTTGCTGCAGTTTGTACACCAGTCTTTTATGTTTAACAGTATCAAAAGCCTTCGTGAAATCCAAGTATATGACATCAAAATTATTTTTTGCATCCAGTTCTGTAGTCACTGCATGATAATAACCTGTCAGATTGGTTGGACAAGCTGCCCTTTAACAAATCCATGCTGTAATTGCAGTATAATTGCAAGCCTGTCCAGATGCTCCTGCATTGCTTCTTTAACCAATGATTCTATTAATTTCCATGGAACAGATGTTAATCTAACAGATCTGTAATTACCCACTTCACGTTTTGATTCCCTTTATGAATTGGGGAATACATCTGCACTTCTCCAGTTCATAGGGACCTCCCCTGAATTCAAGGATGCTCCCATAATTATGGCTAAAAGTTTGTTTACCTCCTTTGCTGCCTCCCTTAATATACTTGTATAGATTCCATCCATCTCACTTGCTTTTCTTATGTCCATCTTCAACAATTTCTCTTCTCTTCCAGTTTTCTTTCAGTTATCGCAGTCATTTAGCTCCTCTTAGAGTATGATAAACCTTTGGTATCCCCTACCCTAAGAATTCCTCATGTGTGAATGTAAATGCAGAATATTATTCAATTTGTCTGCAACCTGAGCAGGCTCATGAACAGTTAACCCATAGTTATCAAATAGCCCAATGTGATTCAACCCCTTCCTTCTACTGTTAAACTAAGCATAGAAGTCCTTGCTGTTTTTCTTTGCATTCTTTGCCAGAGACTTCTCATAATCTGCCTTAGCTTGCCTAACCTCCTTTGTGACTTTATTACAGATGAATTTATATCTACCATAAGTTTCTGTATCACCTGATAATTTTATGTATCGCATGCACTTTTCTTCTTGGCCACATGTCTGAATAGTTCATCTAACATCCATTTAGGTCTAAGCCTTGAACAGTATTTCTTTGTTGGTATACAAATCCTAGTAGCTTCTTTGATTACTTCCCATTTAGAATTTGCTGTTGGTAACATCATCAATTAGTCTCATTGCACAGAATTTAAAAACTATGCGAGACCACTCTAGTCACCCTTATGAAAGAAAAAGCTTTTCTCTTTACCCTTGACAGTAGTTATGTCTTTAATTAAATTCCACACGTGCAGACATTAGTTGCTCTTGTCAAGCAAACACAAGTAGTTGCTCTTGACATCTCAAAGGCTTTCGATCGTGTTTGGCATAAAGGTCTTCTAAACAAGCTTCCATCTTATGGTTTTCCAACTGTTTTTAGTAATTGGTTATCCAGTTTTCTCTCTGATCGTTCACTGAGGGTGATGGTAGACGGCTCTCTGTCTTCTAACTTCTCCACTAATGCCGGTGTCCCCCAAGGTTCAGTTCTTTCCCCCACTCTTTTCCTCTTGTATATTAATTACCTTCTTCCATTGACTGGAAATCCTATCCATAGTTTTGCCGATGATAGCACATTGCATTCTACTTTCCATTTTGAGAAACCTTGTCCTGCTCAATCAGCTTCAACTTCTCGAAAATCTGCTACCAATTCCTTAAATGCCGATCTTCAGGTAATTCTCCAGTGGAGCAAAGACAACTTAGTTGATTTCAACCCTTCTAAAACTCAGTCTTGTCTTATATTTCACAAAAAGGATTCTTCTGCTCCTATGCTTATCTTTAGTGACACTCCGATTTCTAGGCAAAATGATATATCTCTTTTGGGGATTACCCTGACTTCTAATCTCTCTTGGCACAAGCACATTACAAATATTGCTTCCTCTGCATCTAAAAAACTTGGTTTTCTCTTTTGCTCTCAGCGTTACTTTTCTTCCAAACAGCTGCTCACTCTGTATAAATCGCAAATCCGCCCTGCCATGGAATATTGTTCCCACATCTGGGGTGGTGCCCCCAAAACCTCTCTTAGGCTTCTTGATTCCATTCAGAAGAGGGCAGTTAGGTTAATTAATGATTCATCTCTAACAGAGTCTCTCCACTCGCTTTCTCATAGACATACTGTTTCTGCTGCATGCCTCTTCTACAGATACTTCCATGGGCACTGTTCTTCTGAATTGGCTTCTATAATTCCCGCTCTCTCTTTCAAAACAGTCCGAACACGTGCCGCCACCAGCGAACATCCATTTACTGTCCAACTTCAAACCCACAGAACCAACTTTTCATCTTCCTCATTTATTCATTCAACTGCCGTTTTCTGGAACAACCTTCCTTCATACGTATTTCCTGAAAATTACAATCTACAGAAGTTCAAGTCCAATGTCAACAAATATCTTCTTTTGTCTTCTCAACCTCCAACCCAAGCACGGTACTAAGTACTATAGCTTCTAATACCTCTCGTGTTTGGGATTTACATTAAAAAAAAAAAAAAAAAAAAAAAAAACACATTAGTACAGACAATTACTGCCACCCAGAGGGTCTTTTACTGGTAGATTCTTAATGCATGAAGAATCACTGCTTATAACCAGATCAAGAGTATTGCTTCCTCTTAATGCCACTCTAACATGCTGCTATCATCCAAGAAATCCACAGAAGTCTTGCAAAGTGTGTTGAGTGACCAACCCACAAATTCCAGTTAACATTTTGAAAGTTAAAATCCCTGTTATGAGATAACCTGATTTGCTGGCTACTCTATTTCCCTGTATAGCTGTTTGTCTTTACTGCTCTGTCTCTCTCTCTCTCTGTGTAAAAAAGGTTTAATGACTGCGATGAGTCAGTCATTAGGCCTATAACAAACTCCTACTCTCTATTTTGTTTTTATTGTGCTTATATCACACCAAACTGACACAACATTGCACTTGTCACCCATGTCAACTGGACACACTGCCTTAAATTTAATGAGGCATCTTTATTAAGAGCATAATGCCTCCAACTCTCCTCTCCTGTCTATCCTTCCTGTATGCATTGTACTCCCCGTATTAAAATTACCATCACTTATGTCTACATTTGATGACTTTGACATTTGTGGAGGCGTATAATGCAAGAAAGCAAGCTTATGCAGCATCAGCCAAAAAAAAAAAAAAAAAAAAAACCCTACCAATTTCACCTTGAACAGTACTTCAAATTCACGAAATGTATTTACTATGCATCTAGCATTAGTATACATCACACGTTCTTACTCTTAGTTATCCTGACACAGCCCATGAATTTATTTGTTCCATGATGATCCACAGCAGGGCCTGAATTCCCAGATCCTTGCTTTCCAGGCTGCTACATGTACCAATAATAGCAATACAAGAATCACTTTCACCTCTCTATGCAGCTCCATTTAAGCTATTAGTCTGTTTATCCCTCCCCCACAAGCTAGCAGCTTTCCAACCCACTTATCACTGCCTTGACAGCCTCAGGATATATTCTTACACCTCTTCTATTCACATGTATCCTATCTCTGTAAAAATAGTCTCTCCTGTTAACAGTCACAGACCGTGCTGAGAAAAATTCTATCCCATGAGCCTTGCCCAATCTTTCTTTGGGGCTGAATCGATTGACAAAACTCTCAACATATACTCCCTCCAGTCTTGTTTGGACAGAATTGCATACACTTTCAAATTTAAACCTAACTCAACTTTTTTTCCCAACATTGTCCTGTACTTGTTAAGTCCTCCGATCTCCTACTCTTAATATCATTAGTGCTAATGTGTACAACAGTATCACCTTTTGTGCCCTTAAAAGATATCTGCTCTACAACGTCATTTGCTTTTGCCCCTGGCAGACATGTATTCTGGTCCTCTTCCACCTGTCCTTGTACAAAATATTTTCTGTTTCCTTGACAGTAGAGTTACTGACATAACCACCTCTTGTGGGACCAGCACATTCTGCCTTGGGGATTACTGCTCTGCTGTCTGATGCACAAGTGTTAGCTCTGCCATTGAGTTAGGCAGCTGAGAGCTTGATGGGCTCCCCGTTTTAATTCCTTACAGGCTATCTACTGTACTCTTCAACCTCTCGTAAATGCATTCATAATGCTGATTGTGCCTAATTTCTTCACACTATCTGCACCTAGCACACAAACACAAAATTTCCCTTGGCTGCATCATGTTATGTTCCAGAAAGGTCTGCAAACATTTCTCATTTTGTTGGGTAGTGATATGTTCGAGAATTGCCTCTTGGATGCCCACCCCCGAGCCACAGCATTCTCACTACTTTGTGCCATTGCTTTGCTGCTCATGATTATTTTCTAAATACAATTTAATTGATTAACAATGAAAATTAATAAATTTAATTGATTGATAGATTCCTAAATGCAGTGATACGTATATACTATTAAGTTTTATGTTATAACTTATGCTGTCAAGTTCAAGATACACATTACGCTGTACTATTACGATCACAGTGTTAAATTAGTTATATCCTTACTAAATAGTAAAATTCATTAGCTAAACACAAAAGATATATATGCCCAACAAGTGATTAGAAACCTCTGAGCTACTTATTTAACACGATTAAAACCCTACTATTCCACTGCATTACTCGTTACATGCTACGATATCCACACCAAAACATCGATACATTTGCGGAACGAATAATAACTCATAACTTACAAAATCACTAGCTAAATTTAAAATAAGCTTGCAAACGTAACAAAGACTATGTAAACTATTTGTAAAACACAATTTAATATGTTAATTAATCGAAAAGACAGTAAAAATTTCCAAAAAATTTGAGCTCTTTCCCAAGAGCTCAAATTTCTGCATCCTGGCATTTTAATCTCACACCCAAAGTAATGTTGGGCAATAAACTAAAAATAAGAGTATGTTCAGATTTTAAACCATTTGTGTACAAAGTTTACATTTTTACAAACTTTCAAAATGTCACAAAAAGTTCCAATTTCAGTGACCTGCCTACCTGTGGCAAACTTGTTATTGAAAAGATTAAAGGAACATATTAGTATTGGGAACATGATGCAACAGAGCAAAACTTGTTACAACAGGGTTGCAGGCATCTGACAAGTGACCAATTTTTTTTTATTTATGAAAAAAGTTACAGCCATAAAATAGAAGTATGACATTAATACTGTTAATTTCTTGCATTTTCTGGTGCTGAAATCAGTAAAGAGTGAAATTTTAAAATTCCACATAAACATATATTTCTGCTTATATGTTAATATACACTGAGTGATCACCGATTTATAACCACCTGTCTAATACTATTTTGCATGGAGAACAGCCACCATCATCATTGGCTCTGCTAGATTTCAGATGTCTATAGGGATCTATATAGGCATGCTGCAAGGCTTTCCTCAGTGTTGGAATAGATGACGGTTGCATTAGCATTAGTAGATGCACATGATGCAAGAAAGCAAGCTTATACAGCATCAGTCAAAAAAAAAAAAAAAAAGCCCTCCCCATTTCACTGATCCATTCATTCCAAATGTTTGTTTAGTTCTGCCTTGAATTTATTTAAGCTATCAACTTCCACAACAACAGATGGGAGTTTGTTCCAGCAATCAACTACCTGCTGGCTAAAGGCAAACTGCCACACATCTGTTCTACAACTGTCTTTCCTCAGTTTGAATCTATGCCCCCTCAGGTTGTAGTTTGAGCAAGAGGAAGAATTCCATCATCATGGAGCCTGCTCAATCCACTCACGGCGTTATATACCTCAATCAGATCGCTTCGCAAGTGCCTAGTCTCCAGAAGCTGCAATTTGCAGAACTTAAGCCTTTCTTCATAAGAGCACCTCTTTGTTCCTTTCACCAGTCTTGTTGCCCTTCTCTGTACTCATTCTTGTTGCCCTTCCCTGTACTCACTCATACTTCTTAAAATGAGGCTTCCAGACCTGTACGCAGTTCAGTCAGTCCTCGTATAACACGTGTTTACATTACACGAATTCGATCATACACTATATATAAATAGAGGAACGATATCTTATATAACATGAACCGAATTCGCTTATGCATAATTTGCCTTTGTGTTTACAAGAAATGGCAGTCGAACGAGGAATCACCCCAACCGAACGCAACACGATAGGAATGAAGAGAAGATTCTGAAAATGTATTTGTGTTTTATATCAGTGAAGGGGAAACATATTTCACCATAATAACGTAAAAACTAACACAATTCCAGCTATCGGTATAATCGCAAATGCAATTAGATCGAGTTTACTACCAGTTTATAACAGATTCCACTAGCAGAAACGCAACTGGAAATTGTTTTTATTTTATGGTAGTAACTCCTAGAAATGTGCTTTAGTAAAATGTGAGGTATTAATCTCTGTCTTTATGGTGTTGTTTATTCAGTTGCTACACGCGCGCAGCTTTGTTTATGTGTATCAAGCGTGCCTCCTCGTTTTGTAATTGTGCTTTATTCCCTAAAAATGAGTAAAATACTTAATTAAAAGGTGTGAAAAGGAAGCGTCCTGGTGAAGACACTGCAGATTCAGAGAGAAAAAGAAAAGCAATATCGATAAACAGAGGCAGACTGGGTCAAAATTTCTTACCCAGGAAAATTTGTAGTGACCTCATACTAGCGTTTATGGCCAAAATTACACCGGCCTCCGACCCACCGGGGTTTCTCCGGGAAGGCTTATGGCCAGTCCACCTCTGTCGATATAGAAAAAATATGAAATTGTGAAACGCTTTGAGCGAAATGAAAGACCATGTGATATTGCACGTGCTACAGACCTAAATGAGGCAACACCGAGAATTACAAAGAATGCAGAGAAAATAAAAACAACTTTTATAACAGTACCAACTCAAAGTGTATTAAAATCCATTAGATTAAGACACAAAGAATTGAAAGAGATGGAACGGCTGTCATCTGTTTGGATAGAAAATCAAACAAAAAACAAGTTTGCTTACGATAGAAGCAAAAGCATTAGCAATATTTTATTACGTAATAGTCATAATAAAATATGTAAGTATTTTATTACGATTATTTATTGTGTTTGGTAATGTTTTGGTTACAAATGTGTGTTCAATCTTGGGTGGTCGGCACCTAACCCTATTTTTCCCATAGGGCCTGTTGTTTATATTGCACGATTTTGCATTGCACGAGGGTTTCTAGGAACACAACTATTGCGCTATAAGAGGACTGACTGTACTCAAGGTGTGGCCTGACCATTGTCTTATACAAGGGGATAATCACCTCCTTATCCCTGCTCAAAAAATTCCTGTATATCATTGACAAGACCCCATAACCTACTCTGGCCGTCTCTCTGCACTGCTTGGAAAACTTCATATCTGACTGCACAATTACCCCCAGGTCTCTTTCATCCTTCACTACCCTGAGTGTAACATCACATAGTTAGTACATTTCTCTGGGGTTACTGCTACCCATATGCAGTACTTTGTATTTGTCCATGTTAAACTTCAATTTCCACTTCTCAGCCCATCTACCCAACTTTTCCAGATCCTGTTGCAGCAGCATACTGCCATTACTGTTATTAACAACCCTGCCAACCTTTGTATCATCTGCAAACTTTGAAATTAAGCTTGATATACCTTCATCAATATCAAGCTTAATGTCAATGTTTTTTGCATATCCATATGCCTCATTTCCCATTCCAAAACATACCACAGGTTTTCAGTTGGATTGCAGTCAGAGGAATTTGGAGGCCAATCAAAATGAGTGATATCTGCACTATGTTTCTTGAACCACTTATGCATACTATGGGCCCAATAATACAGCACATTGTCCTGGAAAATCCTGTTTCTGTCTTGGAAAATATGCAGGGTGCACATGGTCTCCTTACAGCTGCCAGTAGACTACCAGTGAAACATTGGTCCATATGCACAAGGGGGTTCTAGTTCTTGCCAGCAAAATGTGCACCATATTAAACTACCACCGCTATCTACATGGGTAGTGGGCACTGTGCACAATGGGTCCATGGACTCATGTTGCTTGCACCACATGCAAAGAAATCTATAATCATGTTGCACTAGATATTTGGACTCATCCAACCAGCACACTCGTTTACAGTCCACCAAGTGTTCAATCAGCATGTTATTGACACTACAGCATTCGCTGGTGACAATCAGCAGTGAGTAGACAGTATCCCTTGGGTCATCTGCCATGGAACCCCATACATGTGAGTTAACAGTGTGTCATCATCATCATTTGGGATATTGTTCTTGCATTCCCCATACTATATTGCATTGCCATCTGGTGTGCAGTTACCTGCCATTGAATCTGCACAATGCACTGCACCATTGTTTGTACACCTTAACGACAGTGGGCCATGAGCAGCCAACAAGACATGCAGTTTCTGATATGGAAGCATCCGATGCACAAGCTCCCACAGTAATGCCCAACTCCATGTTATCTTTACTATATCCCATAACTGCTATTTTATCAGTTCACTTGCACAATCAGGTGCAGATTACCACTGCCCTAGTGCAGGAAGCTGTTCAGCTTTTTATACTGCGAGCAATGCAGCATAGTCTATTGCAGATGGGTGGTCATAATTCATTGATCAAGCATATATATATAGTGTGTGTGTGTGTTGTATTATTATTATGTTATATGTGAGGGTTGATCAAGCTTTTTTATCCCTCAGATAGAAATAAGAGTATGACAATTATCAATGTATGTTTATTTTTCAACATAGTCTCCTGAAATACTAATATACACTTTTCCTAATGATGTTTGTGGTCTGTTATCCAACTAGGTATCTATAGCATCCATCACAGCAGAATCATCTGCAAATTTCCTACTCCAAAGGTATTTCTTTAGATTTGGGAATAGATGAACTCACTAGGGGTGAAGTGTGCTGAACAGGGTGGATATTTTTGTGAATGTTATTTGGAGCCCAGTTTTTTTCAAAAAATATTTGATAACAGCTTTAACCTCAGTTGCTCACCCATAATGAAAATATTATTATGAGTGTCCTCTAATTTCATGTGCATCAGAAACATGTAGATACATTATACATGTTACAAAAGAACTTGAGAAAACTATTTCAACATGGATATAGCACCTTGATCACTCTTTGTATATAATATATACAAATTAGTCTTTAGGTAAGTTAGCATATTGGACTGTAAATAACAACACCATTTTAAATAACTCTGTTAGATATTGACTGGAATTTGTGGGTTGGCCACTCGCACACTAGCAAGGCTTTTGTGGATTTATTGGATGATTGTTTTCTACATCAGCATGTTCGTGAGGCAACAAGAGGGAGCAATACTCTTGATCTGATTATCAGTAGTGATTCTTCATGCATTAAGAATCTGCAGATAAATGAACCACTAGGTGGCCGTGATCACAGTGTGTTGAAGTGGGATTTACTCAAGGAGGTAACTACCATCAGAGGTAAAGGGAAATGTTTTTGTTTTCGTAAAGGCGACTATGATGGTCTGAGACAGTATTTAAATTCTATACAGTGGGACCAACTGATGATGTTACCAACAGCAAACTCAAAATGGGAAGCATTCAAAGAACTAATCTTGAAAGCTACCAGGCTTTACATACCAACTAAGAAATATTGTTCAAGATTTAGGCCTAAATGGTTGTCAGATGAACTAATGAGACATGTGGCAGAGAAGAAAAATGCATGGGATACATACAAATTAATGGGTGACATGGAAGCCTATGATAGATATAAGTTGGTCTGTAACCAAGTCACAAAGGAGATTAGGCAGGCAAAGGCAGACTATGAAAAATTATTGGCAAAGGATGCAAAGAGGAACAGAAAAGAGTTCTTTACCTATTTAAACTCAAAAAGGAAAGGGATGAATCAGATTGGTCCACTGGATATTGATGGTTCAACAGTTGAGGATCCTGCTCAGATGGCTAACAATCTAAATTAATATTTTGCATCTACATTCACGCATGAGGAGTTATTCAGGAAGGAGAATGACGTAGGTAAAGTAAACATTGGCAGTGAGCTAGATGATTTTGTAATAACTGAGAGGAAAGTGGAGGAGAAATTGAGGATAAACATAAAAAAAGGCACCCGGGGTGGATGGGATCTATCCAGTTATATTAAAGGAGGCAGCAAAGGAAGTAAGCAAACCCCTAGCCATAATTATGAGAACTTCTTTGGACTCAGGGGAGGTACCCATAGACTGGAGATGTGCAAATGTAACCCCAATTCACAAAGGAGGATCAAAGGCCGACACAAGTAATTATAGACCTGTTAGTTTAACTTCTGTTCCAGGAAAATTAATGGAGGCACTGGTTAAAGAAGCACTGCAGGATCATCTAGACAAGAATTCAGTTATAGCTCAGATGCAGCATGGTTTTGTTAAGGGCAGGTCTTGCCTGACCAATTTGATTGGATACTATGATGTAGTCACAAAAGAACTGGATGCAGGGAATAACTTTGATATTATATATTTGGATCTTAGAAAGGCTTTTGATACTGTTGCATGGAAGACTGCTGCACAAATTGGAGCAGTGTGGCATTGGAGGCAAATTGCTGCTATGGATAAGGGGATGGTTGAGTGGCAGAAGACAGAGAGTGGTAATCAATGGACACCACTCAACGTGGACTAATGTTATTAGTGGAGTTCCTCAGGGTTCAGTGTTGGGTCCGTTGTTGTTTTCGGTGTTTATGAATGATATTGATGATGGGATATCAAGTTTAATGTCCAAGTTTGCAGATGATACAAAGGTTGGCAGGGTTGTTAAGGACACTACTGACGCTATGCTGCTGCAACAGGATCTGGAGAGGTTGAACAGATGGGGGCTGAGAGGTGGCAAATGAAGTTTAACATTGACAAATGTAAAGTACTACATATGGGAAACAGTAACCCCAGAGCAACGTATCAACTCTACGGTACTACACTGACAGTGGTGGAGAATGAAAAGGACCTGGGGGTAATTGTGCAGGCAGATATGAAATTCTCTGAGCAGTGCAGACGAGCTGCAAGAGTAGATCATGGTGTCTTGTCAATGATATACAGGAATTTTTCTAGCAGGGATAAGGAGGTGATTATTCCCTTGTATAAGGCAATGGTTAGGCCACATCTTGAGTACTGTATACAGGTCTGGAGGCCTCATTTCAAGAAGGATGTAGAGCTGCTGGAACGAGTACAGAGAAGGGCAACAAGATTAGTGAATGGAATAAAGGGTTGCTCTTACGAAGAAAGGCTTAAGTTTTGCAAATTACAGAGTCTGGAGACTAGGCACCGGCGAGGTGATCTGATAGAGGTGTATAAGGCCTTGAATGGTTTGAGCATGCTCAATGCCAATGGGATTCTTCATCTTGCTCAGAATAATCACCTCAGAGGGCATAAATTCAAATTGAGGAAGGACGGATGTCGGATAGATGTGCGGAAATTTGCCTTTGGCTAGCGGGTGGTTGGTTGGTGGAACCGACTTCCATCGCTTGTTGTTGAAGTTGATAGCCTAAATGAGTTTAAGGCTCAGCTGAACAGGTATTTCGAATGAACGGAGGGGTGAAATGGGAGTGGCGTGTTTTTTTTTTTTGTTTTTTTTTTGGCTGATGCTGAATAAGCTTGCTTTCTTGCATCATATGCCTCTACTAATGCTAATAAACTTTAAAAAAATTTACACGTGTTCAATGAGGCTACCATTTTGGTCTTTACAGAATTTAGCTCCTCAGATTTTCCAACTATTGACTGCTGAAGCTCCAACGAAGCCTTATTTTTATCAAATAATTTATTCTTTAAGAATCCCCCATAAAGTAATCACACAATGGTGGCCCTGAATGGAACACTGCAGTCCAATCTATTGACCTGGGAACTTTTCATCTGTGAATTTGTGAACAATTTTTGAATAGTGAGCTGATGCATTAATTTAATAATTTTGTCTTTTAGCAGTATCAGTTAGCTTTCTCCTGTCACTGTTCCCTCACAGAAAAAAAAAAGTCCAAAAACACCTCTTGTCTCTCAGAGCCCAGTCTGTCAAACCAGAAATTTATAAATCCTTGTTAAAGAATAAATGTTGTTAGGAGATTACTAAACACGGTTATGGTGATTAATGGTTCCATTTAGTTTATATGTGGCTTCATTGTCACATATAAACTTCTTGCACAAATCATTGTCAACAGTATCAGGTTTTTTAACAGTTTGTAACACTCATAGCAAAAAACTGTTTGGCAATTTCCAATCTTCTATCTGCATTGTCCTTATTCAAACTTCGAAGCAACAGGGAATTGAAGACCTTATTTAAGATTGTTTTTGGTATTTTAAGTTCCACTTTTGAGATTTATTTCAGACTTCTTTCGATATCCTCTCCTAAGTTCCAAGTAGGCAGATGTCCTTGAGATTTGCCAGGTTTTCATAGATTGTGCACTGTTACTATTTCATCAGACTCCTTCACAGTTTGCTTTATGGTCTTTATTGTGGGTGATTTGTATTCAAAAACTTCTTGAATTGGCATGTAAACCCTGCAGCATTTTCATATTTTTGCATGCCACTTTTACTTGTAAGGCTCGTGGTAGTTTCAATCTGTTGAGATTATTGGGAATGTTGAGATTATTGTTTTGCAATAATCTCAATAGATCAAAACAGATTTTTTTTTTATTAATTAAAAAAAAAAAAAAAGAATAAACTATTTTTCAAGTATTTATACATATTTACACAACAGTTATTCAAAATTAGTGATGAGCATAATGGAGAGGTCATTCAAATAATTAATTATGGGAATTTTGATGCTCAAATGAAAAGATATAAGCAGAAACATATCTATTGGGGACACACAGAGAGAGAGAGAGAGAGAGAGAGAGAGAGAGAGAGAGAGAGAGAGAGAGAATTAGCTGTGTGCTATCAGACAACACAGAGCATAAGCTTTAATTTTGATAATCAATTATGGGAATCATTTTATTATGCCCATCACTATTCAAAATAGTTTCCTTACTTATGGACTACCTCATGTGTATGTGTAAATACACACACACACACTCACGCCTAAAAGTTTGGAATCACAGTATATAGCAACAGTTTTCGTTAATTATTTCGAAATTAGCTGTGACAATGTAAGGTATTATGTAAAAAAAGCAACATACTACAAAGTATTTTAAGATTTTTTATTAAGCATTAAAAAATTTACAGCAAAAAAATATTGAAATGATTAATATTAACAACACTACTGATTTTTCATCAAAATATCCTCCACAAGATTTTATCATTGCCTTACATGGACGTGGTATTCTAGTGATTAATATTATAATAGTGTCTTGACTAATATTATTCCAAGTGATCTACAAGGTTCCCTATAAATTTTGTAAAGATGGAAGAATTGGCAGTCTAGATCGGCATTTCCCAAACTGGGGTCTGCAGACCTCTTGGGTCTGTAGACGAGTTCCAGAAGGTATCAAGTAATATATGTTTATTTTCCTAAAATTATACTGATAGAATCCCGAGTTTTGATATAGAACATTACTTATTTTACACACGATTAGTACGTATGCAAGTCGCTTCCCTAACAGAGCACGTTTAATTCTCACCACTAGTGCGTGTTTACACTTATGTGCATAAGAATCCTTGACACAGTCAGCTAATAGAAAACAGCTTGCAGAGTTATTCTGTCACTTGCAGACTGAAGCGACTCAAACATTTAATATCCTTTCCCACAATATATTTGTGTGAAAAGACTTTCTCTTATACGCAAAATCAAAATACAGGATTAAGTTAAACGTAGAACCTGATTTGAGAGTACATGTTAGTACCATTGAGCCAAATATTTTAGAACTGATTTATTTAAGCTGTGCATCATCCTTCTCATTAGTTAAATTTATACAAAAAATTTATAAATATCAAAATATTTAGTTGAAGTGTTAATTGTATTTTTAATTTATTTTATTTATTTATTTTTTATTTATATTATTCGTTCTATGTATAGAAAATTGATAATAAATATAGTTTTTATTATATATATATCTATATAAAAATAAGAATAAAGTCGAGTTATTTCATATATATGTGTATGTAGGGATCCACAAATGTATTTGATTTTTGAAGGAGTCCATAGATCTCAGTAGTTTGGGAACCGCAGGTCTTGATGATCATATAAAAGCTCTATTGGGTTTAAGTCAGGTGATTGAGTTTTAGGCAGTTTAATTGCTAGAAAGTCTGTGCATAGCTTAGAGCTGTGCTTTGGATTGCTGTCTTGTTGTAATATAAAATTTCTTCACACGAAGTCAAAATCCAAAAGATATTGCATTATTTTCAAGAATGTTTTTATAGCCTTCTTTTCTTAAAATTCCTTCATTTCTGACAATGTCACCCATTCCATTAAAACAGATGCAACTCCAGATCATGATGGAAGCTTGATGCTGAATGCTAAGCTTGGATCCAAACATTTCAAATTTGGATTCATCCATCTATAGTACATTTTTCCACTTTTCAGTTGTCCTATGTTGATGGCTCTTAGCCCAATCAACTGTGTCTTTCAATTTTCCTCTTTTAATAAAGGTTTTCAGGCCACTAAATGACCATGAAGTCCTGTATGTTTAAGACCAAGCTTTACGGCAGATGTAGAATGGGAGTTTCTCTGTACCTATTAAACTCATCTCACATTCCGGGTGCATTAAGTCAGTTGCATTTAGAAATCAGTGTTATGGTCTTATCCTGTGCTTCCATTGTTATGCACAGTTGTCCTGATTCTGGTTTGGCCTTTAAACTGCCAATATTCTTGAATTGTCGAACAGTAGTTTGTATTCCTTTAAATGAAACACCTAGTTTTTTGCCAATACTTCTAGATGATCTTTAACTTTCTTTATACAGAGTTATAATAACCCATCGTTTTTCAACACAGTTCCTTATTTCTTGCCATGTTTATCACAAAACACTTTTTCTGAATGCCGGGTGCTTGGTTTTATAAGTTACAAGTCTTAATCCTCAATTTATATTATTGCAAAACACTCCAGAATCATGTACACCATTCTACCACATTCAGGAATCTTCTGGAATGTTCTACCACATTCAGGAGTCTTTCACACCTTTCTGAAATATTCTCAGATATAGAAATTTCTTAAATATTATTTGTTTTTTTAATTTTTATACATAATAGGAAATATTTTAATAAAAATTAGTAAACAAGATTGTCCTATTTTAATAAAAACTTTGAAAATTAAGAAAAATGAAACATGATTCCACCCTTTAGGTGGAAGTATATGTTTATATATACAGTCACTCCCTCGACCTACGATGGTCATTTCTAGAAAAAAAATTAAATATTTTCCACAGCTACCTGCACAGTGGTATTAAATGGAGCATCCTCACAGATAGCCCATGAAATTGCCCAAAATCATGTTTCAAGTTAAATGCATTTCTTCTAACAGTTAATTCTGTGTATCCACATTCCAAAACCCATCTATCCATTATGTAAAATCATGCCTACAGGACAAAAAAATTGAACATCCTTCCACTTTGAAGCCTAGCAAGAGACTGAGACAAAAATTCTAAGTGTATTAATTCTTATTGAGGAGACTTCTGGCAACTTATGTAATGCAACAATATATAAAAATATATGATACTGCACATGAAAGCTATACAGATTGGAGCAGTATGGCATTAAATTGTTGCTATGGATAAAGGGATGGTTGAGTGGGAGAAAACAGAGTGATAATCAGTGGGCACTGTTCTTCGTGGACTAGGGTTATTAATGGAGTCCACCAAGGTTCGGTGTTGGGCCCATTGTTGTTTTCGATATTTGTATATGATATTGATGAAGGTATATCAGAATTAGTATCTAAGTTTGCAGATGATATGTGGATTAGCATGGTTCTTAATGACAGTACACTAGAAATGTTGGACTCGTGGGCAGAGAGGTGGCAACTGAAGTTTAACATTTACAAATTCCAAGTACTGCATAGGGGAAGCAGTAACCCCAGATTAACATACCAACTGTGCAGTACTGTGCTCAGGGTAGTAGAGAATGTTGTTGTTATTTGATTTTTAGGAGCATTAGGAACTAAGGCCATATTGCTCCGGGGATATGCGGGGGTCACAGGCTCGAACCCCGGTCTAATCAAGAAGCGTGTGCTAATCACTCCTGGCTACGAACGCACCAGTAGAGAATGAAAAAAACCTGGGGTAATTGTGCAGTCAGATATGAAGTTTTCTGAGCAGTGCAGACAGGCTGTTAGAGCAGCTCATGAGGTCTTGTCAGTGATATATAGAAATTTTGCTAGCATGGATAAGGAGGTGATTATCCCTTTGTATATAGGGCAAAAGTCAGGGCACACCTTGAATACAGCATACAGGTCTGGACGCCTCATTTTAGGAAGAATGTAGATCTTCTGGAATGAGTACAGAGAAGGATAACGAGATTGTTGAAGGGAATAAAGGGTTGCTCTTATCAAGAAAGGCTTAAGTTCTGCAGATTGCAGCATCTGGAGACCAGGTACCAGCGAGGTGTATAAGGCCTTAGGCGCCTCCGTAGCCAGGTGGAAAGGAGCAGCAGTGCGTAGCACACGCTTCTTGATTAGACTGGGGTTCAAGCCTGTCACCACCAAATACGGAGGATGCGGAAAGGTCAGGGAATGACCACCGCGTATCCCGGAGCAATATGGCCTTAGTTGCTAATGCTCCTAAAAACCAAATAACAAATAACAACAACAGTATAAGGCCTTGAATGGTTTGAGCAGGCTCAATGCTGACAGGATTCTTCATCTTGCTTATGCACCTAAGAGGACATGAATTCAAATTGAGGAAAGACAGTTGTAGAATAGATGTGCAGAAATTTGCCTTTAGCCAGCAGGTGGTTGATTACTGGAACAAACTTCCATCTGTCTCGGAAGTTGATAGCTTAAATAAAGTCAAGGAAGAACTGGACAAACTTTTGGAGTGAGTGAATGGGTAAAATGGAAGTTCTTTTTTTTTTTTTTCTTTTTTTTTTTGATGCTGTATAAGGTCCTTGAGGTTGTCACAGACATTCTCTCAGATATGCCAGACAAGCTGTTCTTGCTACCTGGGAGTCTAAAACGCTGATGGAACTGATATTCGGGTGACACTCAAGTCAAGTGGACCCAATTTCGGCGAAGTCCGGACGGTCTATGACAGCCAAATCCTCTGTTTGCACCTTCACGATGGTGGGACTGTTAGTAATCCTGGGTATAACCTCCATGCACAAGTACATGTTGGGTGACCACCCAGGTGTGAACCAACGTAAGCAGGGGTCGAGGTGTGGCGCCCACACCACATGGAGGAACGCCGCCCCTCTATGTTACCAGGCAGTACTAGGTGGTAGATGACTCTCATCAATCGGTGAAATACCACCACTTTGCTTATTGGTGGCTTGAAGTGGTGGAACCCATGTTTAGTCTCTAGAGCTAAGTTCCGGCCAACCCTTCCCTATCTCTTCCATCATGCAGTATGATTGATGATTTTTGAGGTTATGATGAATGTCGTGGCGAGATCCAATATTCCTTACATTTCAAGGGTACAGTTCTAAAACGGTGTTCGCAGGCCGGCCGCTAGTTAGTACACCGGACCGAACCTATTGGTAACTCTCTAGGAGGCTTCCGGATCAGCTAGTGTATAATCTTGCTACCTCTACTCTGCCAGATAGTGACTGGACGGAGTCCGAGTAGTATGTATGCGGGGAGCATTGTCGAGGCCACGTTATGTCAAGGATCTGGATATATCCTTACCACATGTACGCCATATCCAAAAATTTCATTACTTCATACAGCATGTCCCGCCCACTTTTTCTTACTATTGAATACACCATGAATTGTCAAAATAATAGAGCAAGCTTATCTGGGAAAAGATCTAAACCTCCCAAGGACTTCCTAATTCATTTCACAAATATACGTGGTCTCAATTCCAATCTCAACGATGTCCATTCCCACTTGCAGTCTTCCAAACCCCATGTACTTTTTCTGACTGAATCTCAGATATCAGTTGATTCAACTACTTCTCATTTCAGATGTCCAAATTATTTGCTGTATGATTCCTTTCGCCTAAAAGGTGGTACTTGTGCATATGTCCATTCTGATATTCCCTGTCAGAGACTTGGCAATTTGGAATCTCCTCTCTTTGATCTTTTCTGGCTTAAAATCTCTCTACCTTATTGTGTCAAATTCATCTGTTGTCTCTACCGTTCTCCCAACTCCACTAATCACTTGGAGCTCTTTGACTTCCTCTCTTTGCAACTTGACTTTCTCCAGTCCAACTTTCCTAACAGTGAGGTAATTTTCCTTGGTGATTTTAACGTTCACAACTCCAGCCGGCTTCCATTTTCTAGTCACACCAACCCAGCAGGTCGAGATGCTGAGGCTTTTGCAATTACTAATGACCTAGCACAGATTGTTCATTTACCTACAAGAATACCGGACAATCCTAATCATACAGCCAATATGCTTGATCTTTTTCTCACAAACAACCCTTCTATGTACAAGGTCGAAGTGAGAGGTCCTTTAGGCACTTCAGATCACAACTTGGTGATTGTCTCTTCTCCAATGGAACCTTTATCTCACGGATATTCCCAACCTCGTACTGTTTGGCATTACAAGAATGCAAAATGGGATGACCTTCGAGACTTCTTTTCTTCTTTTCCTTGGTCTGATTACTGTTTCAAACTTCTGATGTCAACGTTTGCTCAGATCGTGTCAGTGAAATTATTCTTGCAGGAATGGAATTTAAAATCTCATCCTTTATCTAAACTTTAAAATCTTACACTTTAAATAAAAAAAAAAAAAAAAAAAAACACTTTAAAAAAAACACTTTAAAATCTCGTCCTTTATCTAAACCTTGGTTTTCCAATAAATGTGCTAAGGTTGTCCAAGAGAAGTATGTTGCATATCGTAATTGGCTTGTTTCTAATTCTTCAGTTTCATTTTCTGCCTACACCAAAGCTCGCAACAATTGTAAAGCAGTTATTAATCAGTCCAAACTAGAGCTTGAACAGGCTAAGAGTAGAAAACTTGCTTCTTGCCCTAATGGTAGCCGAGCATTCTGGTCTCTTGCCAAAGCTATTGGCCGCAACTTTTGCCCATCTCTGCTCCCACCTCTGTCCAAACCAGATGGTTCTGTTGTCACTTCAGCCAAGGATAAAGCTGACCTGCTAGCATCCCATTTTTCTTCCAGCTCATGTATTAATGATCTTGGTAAAACACCTCCCACCATTCCTAACACCCTCCATTCAATACCTCCTGTGGTCTTCCGTCAAAAGGATATCAGAAGGATTTTGATGAATCTTGATGCTAAGAAAGCTCCAGGTCCTGATGGTATTTCTCCACTTGTTCTCACAACCTGTGCTCCTGCACTTACTCCTATTCTTTGCCGCCTTTTTTCACTTTCGTATTCCAAAGGTGTTTTTCCTTCTGCTTGGAAATTTGCTCATATCCAGTCAGTTCCTAAAAAGGGTGACAAATCCCTCCCATCCAATTATCGTCCCATTGAAATTACTTCTACTCTTTCTAAAGTAATGGAGAAATCAATTAACTGCCAACTCTTAAACTACCTAGAAACCTTCCGTCTGATCAACGATCGCTAGTATGGATTCCGTCAGTGTCGATCCACTGGTGATATTCTGGCTTATGTTACCCATTTATGGACTAATTCAATGGAAAGGTTCGGTGAAACACAAGTAGTTGCTCTTGACATCTCAAAGGCTTTTGATCGTGTTTGGCATAAAGGTCTTCTAAACAAGCTTCCATCTTATGGTTTGCCAACTGTTTTTAGTAATTGGTTATCCAGTTTTCTCTCTGATCGCTCACTGAGGGTGATGGTAGATGGCTCTCTGTCTTCTAACTTCTCCACTAATGCCGGTGTCCCCCAAGGTTCAGTTATTTCCCCCACTCTTTTCCTCTTGTATATCAATGACCTTCTTCCATTGACTGGAAATCCTATCCATAGTTTTGCCGATGATAGCACATTGCATTCAACTTTCCATTTTGAGAAACCTTGTCCTGCTCAATCAGCTTCAAGTTCTCGAAAATCTGCTGCCAATTCCTTAAATGCCGATCTTCAGGTAATTCTCCAGTGGGGCAAAGACAACTTAGTTGATTTCAACCCTTCTAAAACTCAGTCTTGTCTTATATCTCGCAAAAAGGATTCTTCTGCTCCTATGCTTATCTTTAGTGACACTCCGATTTCTAGGCAAAATGATATATCTCTTTTGGGGATTACCCTGACTTCTAATCTCTCTTGGCACAAGCACATTACAGATATTGCTTCCTCTGCATCTAAAAAACTTGGTTTTCTCTTTCGCTCTCAGCATTACTTTTCTTCCAAACAGCTGCTCACTCTGTATAAATCGCAAATCCGCCCTGCCATGGAATATTGTTCCCACATGGTGGTGCCCCCAAAACCTCTCTCAGACTTCTTGATTCCATTCAGAAGAGGGCAGTTAGGTTAATTAATGATTCATCTCTAACAGAGTCTCTCCATTCGCTTTCTCATAGACATACTGTTTCTGCTGCATGCCTCTTCTACAGATACTTCCATGGGCACTGTTCTTCTGAATTGGCTTCTATAATTCCCGCTCTCTCTTTCAAAACAGTCCGAACACGTGCCGCCACCAGCCAACATCCATTTACTGTCCAACTTCAAACCCACAGAACCAACTTTTCATATTCCTCATTTATTCATTCAACTGTCGTTTTCTGGAACAACCTTCCTTCATACGTATTTCCTGAAAATTACAATCTACAGAAGTTCAAGTCCAATGTCAACAAATATCTTCTTTCGTCTTCTCAACCTCCAACCCAAGCACGGTACTAAGTACTATAGGTTCTAATACCTCTCTTGTTTGGGGTTCTCATAAAAAAAAAAAAAATAATAATAAGCTTGCTTTCTTGCATTATATGCCCCTACTAATGCTAATGCCGATATGATGGAAGACTGCTGCACAAATTGGAGTAGTGTGGCATTCGGGGCAAATTGCTGCTATGGATAAAGGGATGGTTGAGGGAGAGAAGAGAGAGAGTGGTAATCAATGGACACTGCTCATCTTGGACTAATGTTATTAGTGGAGTCTCTCAGGGTTCAGTGTTGGGTCCATTATTGTTTTCTGTATTTATAAATGATATCGATGATGGTATATCAAGCTTAATGTCCAAGTTTGCAGATGATACAAAGGTTGGCAGGGTTGTTAAGGACACTACTGTCGCTGTGCTGCTGCAACAGGATCTGGAAAGGTTGAGCATATGGGCTGATAGGTGGCAAATGAAGTTTAACATTGACAAATGTAAAGTACTACATATGGGAAACAGCAACCCCAGAGCAACATATCAACTCTGTGGTACTACACTGACAGTGGTAGAGAATGAAAAGGACCTGGGGGTAATTGTGCAGGCAGATATGAAGTTTTCTGAACAGTGCAGACGGTCTGCAAGAGTGGCTCATGGTGTCTTGTCAATGATATACAGGAATTTTTCTAGCAGGGATAAGGGGGTAATTATTCCCTTGTATAAAGCAATGGTCAAGCCACACTTGACCATTGCTTTATACAAGGTATACAGGTCTGGAGGCCTCATTTCAAGAATTATGTAGAGCCACTGGAACGAGTACAGAGAAGGGCAACAAGATTAGTGAATGGAACAAAGGGTTGCTCTTATAAAGAAAGGCTTAAGTTTTGAAATTACAATGTCTGGAGACTAGGCACCAGCGAAGTGATCTGATAGAGGTGTATAAAGCCTTGACTGGTTTGACCATGCTCAATGCTGATGGGATTCTTCCTCTTGCTCAGAATCACCTGAGAGGGCATAAATTTAGATTGAGGAACGACAGATGTAGGATAGATGTGTGGAAATTTGCCTTTAGCCAGCGGGTAGTTGGTTGGTGGAACAAACTTCCATCCCTTGTTGTGGAAGTTGATAGCCTAAATAAATTTAAGGCTCAGCTAGACAGGTATTTCGAACAAATGGAGGGGTGAAATGGAAGTGTTTTTTTTTTTTTTTTTTTTTTGGCTGATGCTGCAAAGCTTGCTTTCTTGCATCATATGCCTCTACTAATGCTAATGGTCAAATGATGCCAACTGCGGCTTCTATAAGATGAGTGTTTGTAAATTATGTGCTGTAAAGAAATGGATTTTAGAGATTTGTAAAAACTACAATAATGGAATATAAAACACATAAAACTAAAATATGAAATAGAAAGAAAATGAAAAATAGTTTAATAAATAAATGAAGAATTAAATTTAAAAAAGTAATAGATGCATTATTTACATAAAAAAAAATGGGCTGACTTATCACCACATCAAGTTATAATGTGGTTGTTGGAATGGAATTCTATCGTAAGTTGAGAAACGACTATACATTCTGGGTATTGAAATACACACATACGTGTACACTTACCAAAAAACAAACTGCACCTGGTGGGGAGGGCACTAAGTTTAGAGGTGACAGAGCAGGGATGGGCCAACCCAAAGGTGCTAGAGGTGCACTGCACCCGGGCATCAACATTCAAGGGGCACTTGAAAACCTGAAACTTACATACAGATATGAAGATAATTTTAAATATGCCATATTTTTTGAATGTGCACATAATACTAAACTTTTGTTGATGTTTACGTAATTAGCATTAGTTGAGGCATATGATGCAAGAAAGCAAGCTTATATAGCATCAGCCAAAAAAAAAAAATTTCTATTTCACCTATCCAGTTACTCAAAATGTTTCTTTAGTTCAGCCTTCAATTTATTTAAACTATCAACTTCCACAACAATAGATGTAGTCTGTTCCAGAAATCAACTACCTGCTAGCTAAAGGCAAACTTCCGCACATCTATTCTATAAATGTCTTTCCTCAATTTGAATCTGTGCTCCCTGATGTTCTTAATCTCAGCAAGCAGAAGTATCCCATCAGCATTGAGCCTGCTCAAACCATTCTAAGCCTTATACACCTCAATCAGATCACCTTGCAGGTGCCTAGTCTTCAGATGCTGCAACTTGCAGAACTTAAGCCTCTCTTGGTAAGAGCATCCCTTTGTTCCTCTCACCAATCTTGTTACCCTTCTCTGTGCTCATTCTAGCAACTCTACATCCTTCCTAAAATGATGTCTCCAGACCTGTATGCAGTACTCAAGGTGTGGCCTGGCCATTGCCTTATACAAAGGATAATCATCTCCTTGTCTCTGCTAGCAAATTTCCTATATATCATTGACAAAATGCCATGACCTGCTCTCGCAGCCCATCTGCACTGCTCAGAGAAAGAGAACTTCATATCTGACTTCACAATTATCCCTTGGTCTGTTTCATTCTCCACCTCCCTGAGTGTAGTACCACACAGTTAGTACGTTTCTCTTCGGTTACTATTACCCATATGCAGTACTTTGCATTTGTCAATGTCAAATTTCAGTTGCCACTTCTCGGCCCATCTGCCTAACTTTTCTAGATTCTTTTCTAGATAGTGTTGCAGTAGCCTACTTGTCATTAACCCGGCCAACCTTTTGTATCATTTGCAAACTTGGACATTAAGCCTGATGTGCCTTCATTGATATCATTGATAAATACACAAAACAACAATGGGCCCAGCACGGAACCCTGGGGGACTCCACTATCCCTTTATCCATTGCAGCACCTTCACCTTAATGCCATACTGTTCCAATTTGTACAGCAGTCTTCCATGTGCAACAGTATAAAAAGCTTTCCTGAAAACCAAGCATGTGATATCAAAATTATTTTTTGCATCCAATTCCTTTGTGACCACATCACAGTATCCAATCAAATTGGTCAGACAAGACTTCCCCTTAACAAACCTATACTCTATCTGAACTATTATTGCAGTCTTCTCTATGTGATCCTGCATCACTTTAACCAGTGTCTCCATTATTTTCCCAGAAGTTAAACTAACAGGTCTATAATTATTTGTGTCACCCTTTGAATCCCTTTGTGAATTGGGGATACATTTGCATATCTACAGTCCATGGGGACCTCTCCTTAATCTAAAGATGCTCTCATAATTGTGGCTAAGGGTTTGCTTACTTCCCTTACTGCCTCCTTCAGTATAACTGGATAGGTTCCATCTTCTCGAAGTGCCTTTTTTATGTTTAACTTCAAGAGTTTCTCCCCCAATTTCCTCTCTGTTATTACAAAATCATTTAGTTCCTTGTTATAGTTTAATAAACTTCTGTCCTACCCTTCCTTACAGAATTCCTCGTGTGAATGTAGATGCAAAATACTCATTCAGTTGGTCAGCTATCTGAGCAGGATCAACAGTCGAACCACCAACATCAAGTGGACAAATCTGATTCATCCCCTTCCTTCTAGAGTTTACATAAGTAAAGAAGTCTTTGTTGTTTTTCTTTACATCCTTTGCCAAAATTTCTCATAATCAGTCTTTGCTTGCCTAACCTGCTTTGTGACTTGATTACAGACTAGCTTATATCTTCTGTAGGCTTCTGTGTATAATAATAATAATAATAAATTATCCTGATAAACAATAATAACTTTTATTATTATTGTTTTTAGCCGTATGGTGCAAGGAAGCCCGAGGCTTATGCTGCACCAGCCAAAAAAAAATTCTGAATTACCCTGAGAGAGAGAAAGAGAGAGAGAGAGAGAGAGAGAGAGAGAGAGAGAGAGAGAGAGAGAGAGAGAGAGAGAGAGAGAGAGAGAACCAGTCAGAAGTAGAAAGGAATCACCAAGAAAGAGAAGAATGATGATATCCAGCTCAGGACCCTGGGTGTGCCAAATCCATGCTCACCAGATGTGAGCCCCTGGGGTTATATGCATCCCATGCGTTTTTCGTCTCTGCCACGAGCCTTATTAGTTCATCTGACATGCATTTAAGTCTACATCTTGAACAGTATTTCTTATGTAGTATGAAAAGCCTGGTAGCTTTTGAGATTAATTTCTTGATGGCTTCCCATTTAGAATTCACTGTTTTTAGCATCATTAGTTGATACCACTGTATAGAATTTAAAAACTCTCTGAGACCGCTGTAGTCACCTTAACAAAAACCCTTCCCTTTACCCTTGATGGTAGTTACATCTTTACATAAATCCCACATCAGTACACTGCGATCACTGTTACCTAGTGGTTCCTTCATTTGCAAAATCTTAATGCTGATAATTAGATCAAGAGTATTACTCCCTCTGGTTGCCCCTCGATCATGTTGTAGAAAACAATCCTCCAATAAATCCACAAAAAGTTGCTAGCGTGCAAGTGACCAACCCACAAGTTCCAGTCAATATCTGGAAAGTTAAAATCCCCCATTGCAAGACATTCTGATTTACTGGCCCACTCTATTTCTCTGCACAACTGTTCGTTGTACTCATCAGAATCATTTGGCCTATAACACACTCCTGCTCTCATTTTTGCTTTCCCAGTGCTTACGTCACACCAAACTGACTCAACATTGCACTGTCTACCCATGTCAACTGGATGCACTTCCCTAGATTTTGTGTTTTTGAACTAACAGCATAACCCCCTCCTCCCTTCCCACCCTGTTTGTCCTTTCTGTACACATTGTACTCCCCAAATTCCAATTCTGCACTGCTTATATCTGTGCGGCGCCTCCGTAGCCAGGTGGGAAGGAGCAGCAGTGCGTAGCACACGCTTCTTGATTAGACCGGGGTTCGAGCCCGTCACCACCAAATACGGAGGATGCGGAAAGGTTAAGGAATGACCACCGCATATCCTGGAGCAATATGGCCTTAGTTGCTAATGCTCCTAAAAACCAAACAACAACAACATATCTGTGCGACACCATGTCTCTGATATCCCAACAATATCTGCATTTGATGTCTTGATCAGCACCGTCTACTCTAAAATTTACTGTATAAATTAACCCTTCAAAACTTGCACAAGGTCTAGGTGAACTCCAGCTTTTTTTACATGGCTGTGCTTTCTTTGTCAAAAAATTTCCAGAAACACTGTTCACAGTACACTTCTGGGAAATTGTGCAGGACTGATTTGTTTATACTATTTATGAATGGAATTTCAAGGAGGAGCTAATCTGCTTATGAAGATGGCACAGCTCATTCTTGTCAAACTTCTACCTGTGTAGAACATGCAGTGGCCTGTGGCAAAGACCAGCCATTGAGTTGATACTTCATTGTGGTTTTGCTCATTGAATTGAAGTGGCATGCCACTAAGATTTTTCTCTTTGTATACATTAGTTGTTATTCGATAATAAATAACAACACTGAATCGTTAGTCCGTGTATAAATTTTTATTAATAATAATAATAATTTTGAATAGTGTTGTCATAGTTTCTAATCAGTTTTTAATTTATACTTTTTATTAGTTGTGATTATGTAAATTTCATTGTCAATAATTATATTACTTTTGTTATTAATTATCATTATATGAATAAAAGTACAGCAAAATATATATTTTTTTTGAGGGGAGTGCCAAATTGTGATTAGCATTCTGGCACTATATTCCCTAGGAATGTCCCTGTCACAGAGGTTCCTCTGTTCCTAAACTTTGGGTACTTCTGTTATTGCACAATAAATTGAAAAAGGACTTAGTTTTATCAAAGTATCACACAATTAAAACTTAATAATAAATGATAGAGAAAGCAGTAATGTCACTGTTCCTATAGGTGTACCAGTCTAGATGTCAAGCCTATCAGTTGCATTGTGTGAGTGCTTACAAAAAGGATGCTGTTTTTTTATTCTATTTTTTTTTTATTTGCAAGAGGAACAACATATTTTTCTTGCTGTCACTTTCAACCATACTACAGTATTTAATATCATATTTTAAGTTGTGTGAATGATAAGTCTTCTTCTAAAGAAAGGCAATTTTTGGTTGTAACTCTTCTTGCAGATGAGTGATATTTATTTTTAGCTTCACATTGAATATTACCATTGTTTTCAAATGAAATGTATGTTATTGCATGTAAAGTTTTCACTTTTACTTATGTAGTATAACAAATAGTATGTGCAAAAGTCCCATTTAATGAAATGAATCAAATTTTCAGTATTAACAGCAAAATGTTATGTAGAATTGTTCATTCCTGTTTTCAATAACTGAAATTAAATAGTTAGTTAAATAAGATATTTTATATATTTCAATTAACTAGTAATTTCAGAAGAGTTACCAGAAATTATTTTTAACTTGTATTTAGTTGTAATGTTTTGGCATTTTGAAACAGTCCACCTTCTATACATTGTGAAATTATATTTGTGAGAGATTGAAGTCTGATTTTCTTACTGTTTATTTTAGAATTAACATTAAATTTGATTTAGGTTAAACCATCTCATAGAAAATGTTATATTGAATATTTCTTATGTTCCACAATGTAGTTCATTTTAATGTTTGACGAGACATTATAATCTTCATTTTTATATTCTGGCATTGGTTTTCATGATATTGTGAAATGCAGTAACTTCTTGAAGTAAAAACACTGTAGCCAACTCAGTAACTATAACTACACACTTGGATTGCCTGGCAGTTGAATTGTATAAAGATCCTTTAAACATTACCTATGATTAATCATTAATAACATTAATTATGATGTTTAGCTGATGGACTATTATCATTTAATGTATTTGCAGTTTTCTTAACTATAGTTTGAAAACCATCATAAATTAATTAAAGTAATCATTCTCAAAATAATTTATTTTTGGCATTTTTTAAAATTTAATCTGCAAATTACGTGAACACTAAACAACATCAGAATCAGAATTGCAAAAGTGTAGCAATGTCGTGATTAACTTCTTTTTATTCATGCTCGGTATATGCTACTTATTCCAAAGGCTATTTTTCGTATTAGAAACAAGTTAAGAAATTTTGTTTTATACATTTATTTATTTTTTTTTTATGGTACTTATTTCATGCAGTGTAGCCCCCATTACCACCAAATAGTAAACATATTAGGAAAATGCTGGATGTTTGATAAATACACCTATGTTCAGATGTGTGAATACAGATTTCAGTAGCACAAACCATGCTCCCTCATATGGAAGTAACCATCACAGACTGGCTATTTCCACATAAGGCAGCATGTTATCAATTAGTTACCAGATGGAATTTGTTTTTGTATATTCCACAAACACCCCTTCCCACACACATGGCACTCACCCTCCTCACATTCACAATTACAACTTACTTCAAATTAAAAGAAAAGAAAAGATCCCATTCATTCAAGTATAATTATTTGGCTACTCAAAGTTCAGTTCAGCATCTTTGGAAGTAATTTTTATACACATATTTGTTCAAAAAAAGAAATGAATATGAAAAACTATAATCCATCAATAAATTATCAGTGGTATAAAGTTTATTTATTTATTTTTTCTGTAACACTTGCCTTTCACTCTGTATTTGCAAAACTTTTTACATGAAATTTAAGCTATAAAAAAAGTTCACACACAGCAGCATAACTTTATTTCTATTCTTTAAAATACCAGATAGTTCTTGGCAATGAAAGCAGAATAGTTAGAGAAGCTCAGGTGACTAAAGCCTTGAGACCTTGAGAGTCTTTCAGAAAGTTCTAAGACTGATGTATTTTTCAAGCAGTGTGAAATACTGTGAGGTGCAAGTGGGATGATAAGCAACCTCGTGCAATTCCATTGCACTCTACATAAGCTTGTGTGAGCCTTATGTTACAGTTCAAAATAGCTAATCCTAAAGAACAACTTTTATCTGTTAAGATTTTTTGTATTAAACTCAGGAAGCCATACAACATTCTGATGGTTATAAAGTTTGACTAAAACAGTCCTTGAAACTTGTCACAGACCTTCTCTCAGATATTATAGAGTGTGGGAGTCTAAAATGTTGACACTTGAGTCAGGTGGACTGAATTTTGGCATAAACCAGTCATTCTACTTGCACTTTATAATAATGTTGAGACTGTTAGTAACCTGGGTATAACCCCCCCACCCGTGAAAGTCCCAAAATACTGCACCTGCATGTTCAGGAGGTGATTGTGAAGTGGTTATCTCCTGTATAGTATGCAGGAGATGACCACCCATGTGAACCAACGTAAGCAGGGCTTGAGTTGCAGCATCCACACCATGCAGAAGAATGCTGCCCCTCTAGCAGGCAATATGAGGTAGTAGATGACTCTCATCAATCATTATAATACTGTCACTTATTGGAGGCTTGAAGTGGTAAAATCCAGCAATCCCCCAACTCTCTTTCATGCAGTGTGATTGATGCCTTCTGAGGTTATGATGGGCATCATGGTTAGATCCAATTTTTCATACATTTTGAAGATACGGCTCTTAAAGAATATTCACAGGCCAGCCACTAGATAGTCCACTGAGTCAAACCTATTGGTAACTCTCCAAGAGGCATTCAGATAAGCTTATGTATAATCTCATGCTCTACTCTGCCAGAGTGATTAGAGGTAATCCAAGTAGTGTGTGTGTATATGCCAGGAGCATTATCAAGCCCATGTTATCTCAAGGAATTGGGTATATTCTTGCTGTGTGTGTCCAAAATCCAAACATTTCATTACTTTATACAACGTGCTCCACCATCTTCTCTTTGTTATTGAATACACATGAATAGTCAAATTAATAGAACAAACTTATCTGCAAAAAAATCTAAACCTCCCAAACACGCTCATTCATTTCACAACTATATGGGGTCTTAGTTCCAATCTCAATGTTGTCCATTTCCACTTACGGTCTGCCTATCCCCACTTAATTTTTTTGACAGAATACCAATTATCAATAGATTCAACCACTGCTCATCTCAGTTGCCCTAATTATTCCCTGAACGATTCCTTTCGCTTCAAAGATGGTGCATGTGTATATGTCCACTCTGATAGTCCCTGTCAGAGACTTGGTAATTTAGAATCTCCTCATTTCAATCTTCTCCGGCTTAAAATCTCCCCACCACATTCTCTCAAATTCATCTGTTACATCTATCAGTCTCCCAGCTCCACTAATCACTTGGAACTCTTTGACTTCCTTTTTTTTGAAACTTGACTTTCTCCACTCCAACGTTCCTAAAAGTTAGGTAATTTTCCTTTTAATGTGCACAACTCCGTTGGCTTCAATTTTCCAGTCATGCACCCAGCTGTTCGAGATGTTGATGCTTTTGCAATTACCAGTGATCTTGCATAAATTGTTCATTTGTGTTGGACTCTTCTCCAATGGAGACTTTCTCTCATAGCCATTCCAACTGTGATCTATGAGATTTCTGTTCTTTCTATTTTTAATCTTCTGATGTCAATGTTTATTCACATTGTGTCGGTGAAATTTATTCTTGTGGGAATTAAATACTTTATTCCACACCCCATATTAAAATCTTGCCATTTATCTAAACCTTGGTTTTCCAATAAATGTACTAAGGCTGTTCAAGATAAAGAATGTTGCAGATCGCAAGTGGCTTGCATCCAAATTTCAAAGTTCGTTTTCTGTCTACACCGAAGCTTCCAACAATTGCAAAGCAGTTATTAATCAATCTAAATTAGATTTGGAACAGGCTAAGAGTAGAAAACTTGCTTCTTGACCAAATGGTAGTCAAGGATTTTGGCTTCTTGCCAAAGCTATTAGCAGCAACATTTGTCATCTGTACTCTCATCTCTATTAAAACATGATGCTTTCTGCCTCAGCTAAAGATAATGCTTTCCACTTCAGCCAGCTTACTGGAATCCTAATTTTCTATTAACTCTTGTTAATAGAAAATCTCTTGACTTTCATAGTAAACTACCTCCTACTATTCCCAGTGGTAGTAGTAATAGTATTTGATGTATAGAACAAGGAAGCCACAGGCTTTTGTTGCACTGGAAAAAAAAACATGTAGTGTATAAAACAAATGGTATATGTATATATATACGTCACACTCAATGCTGCTTCTGTCAAAAGGATTTCAGAAGAATTTTGAATGATGTCAAGAAAAGGGGCTCACATCTTGTGAGTATGGGCTTGGCACACCCATGGTCCTGAGCTGGATATCATCATTCTTCTCTTTCTTGGTGATTCCTTTCTACTTCTGACTCTTGCTCTCTCTCTCTCTCTCTCTCTCAGGTTAACTCAAGAATTGTTTTTGGCTGGTGCAGCATAAGTCTCAGGCTTTCTTGCACCATATGGCTAATAATAATAAAACTCCAGGTCCTGATGGTTTTTTTCTTTCTTGTTCTCAAAACTGTGCTCCTGATCTTACTCCTATTCTGTTTTTTTTTTTTTTTTTACACTTTCATATTCCACTGGTGTTTCTCCTTCTGTTTGTATATTTGCCCATATCCAAGGAGTTCCTAAAACAGATGACAAATATCTCCCATTTCACTTCTACTCGCTCTCTAAAGTAATAGAGAAATCCATTAATTTCCAACCCCTAAACTATCTTCATCTAATCAGTGATAGTAATTATGGATTCCATGAGTGTCTGTTGCTTGTTTGTTTGTTATTTGGAGCATTAGCAACTAAGGCCATATTTCTCCGGGATATGCGGTGGTCATTCCCTGACCTTTCCGCATCCTCCGTATTTGGTGGTGACGGGCTCGAACCCTGGTCTAATCAAGAAGCATGTGCTACACACTGCTGCTCCTTCCCACCTGGCTACGGAGGCGCCTCTATGCGTGTCAATGTAATTATTATTATTAGCCATATGGTACAGGGAAGCCTGAGGCTTATGCTGCACCGACCAAAAAAAAATTTCCGAGTTATCCAGAGAGAGAGAGAGAAGTAGAAAGGAATCACCAAGAAAGGAAAGAGAAGAATGATGATATCCAGCTCAGGACCCTGGGTGTGTCAAGCCCTTACATCAAGCCCCTGGGGTTAATGATGATATACTGGCTTATGTTACCCATCTGCTTACAAATTCTGTGGAAAGATTTGGCAAAAGTTAGGCAATTGCTAGATTTGAAAGTCTTTTGATCATGTAAGCTAAATATGCCTCCAACTTAAGATTTGCCAAGTATTTTTGTATTCGACAAACCTTAAGATGGAAATTGGGTATCCCGTTTTTTCTCTCTGATCGCTCCCTGCAGTTGTTGATAAATGGCTATCTGCCTTCTAACTTCTCCAGTAATGCTGATGTTCCACAAATTTCAGTTCTTTCTCCCACTCTTTTCTGCTTGTATATTAATGACCTTCTTCCATTGACTTGAAACTACCATTTGGTCCATAGTTTTGCTGATGATAGCACATTTCATTCCACATTCTAGTATGAGAAACCTTGCCCAGCATCAGCTTCAACTTCTGAAATATCTACTACCAATTCCTAAATGTTGATCTTCAGGTAATTTTCCAATGAGGAAAAGATAACTTAGTTAATTTCAATCCTTCTAAAACTCCATGTCTTATATCTTTCAAAAAAAATACTCTTCTGCTCCTTTGTTTGTTTTTTATGAGACAACATCTTTGAGTGTTATCTATTGGGGATTACCCTGACTACCCTGGCATAAGCGCATAACAAATATTGTGTTCTCTGTAACTAGAAAACTGCATGTACATTTTCTCTTTCACTCTCAATGTTATTTTTCTTCTAAAAAGCTCTGTACAATTCTCAAATCTGCTCTACCGCGGAATATTTTTCTCTCATCTTGAGCGGTGCTCCATAATCTCTCTCTCAGGCTTCTAGACTCCATGTAAAAGAGAGCAGTTAGGTTAATTAATGACTCATCTCTTACAGAGTCTTTCTACTCTCTGTCTGTGTTTCTTCTGCGTGGTTATCCTATATTCACTTCGATGGGTAAGCACTGAATTGGCATCTAAAATTTCCAATCTCTCTCTCTCTCTCTCTCTCCCCCCCCCCAACCCAGTCCAAACATGCATCACAACCAGTCAACATCAAATTACTTTCCAGCTTCAAACTCACAGAACCAACTTTTATTCTTCCTCATTTATCAATTCAATTTCTGTTTTTTTGGAAAAAACCCTTCACACACATTTCCTGAAAATTACAATCTACAAAAATTCAAGTTTAATGTCAAGTATCTTCTTTCATCTTCTCATGCATGGTGCTAAGTACTATAGGTTCTAATACTTTTTGTGTTTGGGGTTTTCATTAAAAAAAAAAAAAAAAAGAGTGGGGGATTTTAGTAAAGAAGCAGAATACTATTTCAATTCAGATTTTGAAATAGTTTGAGAAAATAATGCTACTTTGCATTATTTTTTGTATTTTAGTACATTAATAGAGGCAAATGATGCAGGGAAGCAAATTTATACAGCATCATCCAAACAAAAAAAAAAAAAAAAAACCTATCTGTTCCCTCCAATAATTTGTCTACTTCTTCCTTGAATTGGTTCAAACTGTCCACTTCAACAACAATGGATGGAAGCTTGTTCCATCAATCAACCACCTGTTGGCTGAAGGCAAACTTTCACACGTGCATTTCGTAACCATTCTTCCTCAGTTTGAATTTATGATCCTCATGTGTATGGTCTGAGCAACAAGTAGAATCCCATCAGCATTGAGTTTGCTCAATCCATTTAAGCCTTATCAGATGAACCCACATGTGATACTCTCCAGACTCTGCAGTTAGCACAACTGAAATATCTGAGACCTCCAGCAGCCATAAGTAGGATTACCCCATTCGTAGGAGCACCCCATATTCCCCTCACCAGCCTCATTGTCCTCTGCACCCGTTCCAGTTGATATACATCTTTCCAAAATTGATGCCTCCAGAACCATATGCAACACTCAAGATTTGGCCTGACCACTGCATTATATAACAGTATGATCACCTCCTTATCCCTGCTAGCAAAATTCTTGTATATCATTGACAAAACCCCCATGGGCTGTTCTGGCAACCTGTCTGCACTGCTCAGAGATCTTCATATCAGACTGCACAGCTACCCCGGGTCCTTTTCATTTTCTACTACCCTGATTTTAGTACCACACAGTTGATACATTACTCTGGGATCTGGGATGCAAGGTAGTGCATTACACTAATGCACTACCTTGCATTTGTCAATATTAAACTTCATGTATATAAAGTGCTTAGCATCATTCGCAGCTTGAGGCTCTAGCCCTAAATGCGCCTTAGTCTATTAAACTTCATTTGCCATTTCTCAACCCATCTACCTAAATTTTATAGATCTTGTTGCAGCAGCAGCAGTATATCTTCATTAACCACCTTGCCAACCTTTGTATCATCTCAAACCTGGACAGTAAACCTGTTGTGCTTTCAAAAATATCTTTCAAATATATATAGAAAACAAAATGGGCCCAGCTCTAAAACCTGGGAGACTACTATACAAACAACATTAATCCATGAAAAGCAGTGTCTGTTGATAACCACTCTCTGTCTTCTCCCACTCGGCCATCCTTTTATCCAGAGCAGTAACAGGCCATTAATGCCATAACATTCCAATTTGTGTAGCAGTCTTTTATGTGCAACAGTATCAAAAGCTTTCCTGAAATCTAAGTATATGAAATCAAAATTTTTTTTGCATCCAGTTTCTCTGTGACTGCATTGCAGTATCCAATCAATTGGTCAGAAAAGATTTCCCGTTAACAAACCCATTTTGTGTCTGAATTATTACTGCAGTCCTGTCTAAATTATACTGTATATTACTTATTTAACCAGTGACTTCATTGTTTTCCCTAGAACAGAAGTTTAACTAACAGGTCTGTAATTAACCAAGTTACCCTTTGACCCCCCCCTTTACAAATTTGAGATACTTTCACACAACTCCGATCTTATTTCACCCATTCATTTGCTCCAAATGTTTGTCTAGTTCTGCCTTAAATCTATTTAAGCTATCAACTTCTACAACGGCAGACCGAAGTTTGTTCCAGCAATCAACCGCCTTCTGGCTAAAGCAAAATTTCTGCACATCTATCCAACAAATGTCTTTTCTCAACATGAATTTAAGCTCTCTCAGGCGATTATTCTGAGCAAGAGGAAGAATCCCATCAGCTTTGAGCATGCCCAAACCATTCAAGGCTTTATACACCTCAATCAGATCGCCTCGCAGATGCGCAGTCTCCAGACACTGTAAAAACTTAACTTTGCAAAACTTAAGCTTTCTTTGTCAGAGCAACCCTTTATGCCATTCACTAATCTTGTTGCCCTTCTCTGTACTCGTTCCAGCAGCTCTACATCCTTCTTAAAAGAGACCTTCAGACCTCATTTTAAGAAGGATGTATTCAAAGTGTGGCATGACCACTGCCTTATAGAAGGGGATAATTACCTCATCCCTGCTAGAAAAATTTCTGTATATCAATAAAAATACACCATGAGATACTCTTGCAGACCATCTTCACTGCTCAGAAAACTTCATATCTGCCTTCACAATTACTCCCAGCCCTTTACATACTGCTGCCCATATGCAGTACTTTACATTTGTCAGTGTTAAACTTCAGTTGCCACCTCTCAGCCCATCTGCTCAACTTTTCTAGATTCTGTTGCAGCAATGTACTGTCATTAGTGTCATTAACAACCCTGCTGACCTTCGTATCATTTGCAAACTTGAATATAAAGCCTGATATACCATCATCAATCTCATTAATAAATACAGAAAACAAAAATGGACCCAACACTGAATCCTGTGGGACTCCACTAATAACATTAGTCCGCAAACAGCAGTGTCCATTGATTACCACTCTTTGTCTTCTCCCACTCAACCATCCCTTTATCCATAGTAGCAATTTGCCTCCAATGCCACACTGCTCCAATTTGTGCAGCAGTCTTCCATGTGCAAATGTATCAAAAGCCTTTCTAAGATCCAAATATATGATATAAAAATTATTCTTTGCATCCAGTCCCTTTGTGACCACATCATAGTATCCATTCAAATTTGTCAGATAAGACTTAACCTTAGCAAACCCATGCTGTGTCCGAGCTATAACCGAAGTCTTGACTAGATGATCCTGCAGTTCTTTAACCAGTGCCTCTATTAATTTCCCTGGAACAGAAGTTAAACTGACAGGTCTGTACTTATGTCACTCTTTGATCCTCCTTTGTGAATTGGAGTCACATTTGCACATCTCCAGTCCATGGGTACCTCCCCTGAGTCCAAGGAAGCTCTTATAATGATGGCTAAGCATTTTGTTAATTCCTTTGCTGCCTCCTTTAATGTAACTGGATAGATCCCATCCACCTAGGCAGACTAGACAACTGCCTGGTGCCCATAAAACAGTTTTATTATACATTTTTTATAGTGTAAATTTTTATAGCAGAGGTCCCTTTTTAGCTTTCAACATAATACAAGACCTGTATTTTTATATTTAGTAATAAAAGACCTTTTTTAACCCATTCAACTGTATCCTCCATTACAATTTCTGAAAGGTGGCAACCCTAGGTGGGGCCCGAAATGAGAATCTTGCTTAGGGTCCAATTTTTCCTTAGTCCGCCACAGACCCCAGGTGCCTTCCTTATGTTTATGTTCAACAATTTCTCCTCCACTTTGCTCTCAGCTATTACAGAATCATCTAGCTCACTCCCAGAGTTTAATTCACCTCTGGCATTTCCCTCCTTGAAAAACTCCTTATGTGTGGATGTAGATGCAAAATACTCATTTAGTTTGTTAGCTACCTGAGCAGTATCATTAACAGTTGAACCACTAATATCAAATAGACCAATCTGATTCATCCCCTTCCTCCTAGAGTGTACATAAGTAAAGAATTCTTTGCTGTTTTTCTTTGCATCCTTTGCCAAAGATTTTTCATAATCTGCCTTCACTTACCTAACCTCCTTTGTGACTTGATTACCGACCAGCTTATATATATATATATCATAGGCTTCTGTGTCACCTGTTAATTTATATGTATCCCCTGCATTTTTCTTCTCTGCCACATGTCTCATTAGTTCATCTGACATCCATTTAGGCCTAAACCTTGAACAATATTTCTTAGTTGGTATGAAAAGCCTAGTAGCTTCCAAGAATAATCCTTTGAATGTTTACCATTTTGAATTTGCTGTTTCTAACGTCATCAGTTTTGTCCCACTGTATAGAATTTAAATACTTTCTGAGACCACCGTAGTCACCTTTATGAAAGCAAAAACCCTTTCTTTACCCCTAATGGTAGTTACCTCTTTGAGTAAATCCCACTTCAGCACACTGTGATAACTGCCACCTAGTGGTTCCTTTATGTACAGATTCTTAATGCATGAATAATCACTATTGATAATCAGATCAAGAGTATTACTCCCTCTATTTGTCTCCCACAAATTCCAGTCAATATCTGGGAAATTAAAATCCCCCATTATAAGACAATCTGATTTACTGGCCTACTCTACTTCTCTGTACAGCTGTTTATTATACTCATGAGAGTCATTAGGACTATAACACACTCGTACTCTGCTTTTCCAGTGCTTATGTGACACCAAACTGACTCGATACTACTCTGTCCTCCCATGTCAACTGGTTGTACTTCCTTGAATTTTATGTGTTTGACTAATAGCATAACCCCTCCTCCCTTCCTGTACACATTGTACTCCCCAAATTCCATTTCTGCATTCCTTATATCTGTGTGACACCACATCTCTGATATCCCAACACTATCTGCCTTTGATGTTTGAGCAATACCTCAAATTCATCAAATTTATTTACCAAACTCCTAGCAGGTGTACACACAAGTATACATACACCTGTTCCTGTTCTTAGCTACCCTAACATAGCCCATGTATTTACTTGTTCCACAATGATTTCCAGCAGTCTTTGGAATCCCCCGCACCTTGTTTTCCAGGCTGCTTCTCTTTCCAATAGAAGTAATGCAAGAATCACTTTCTGTTATGCAAATTGCAGCATCACGAGACCAGGCAATTGCGGGGAGCTATGATTGAGGTGTTTAAAGCCTTGAATGGATTCAGGAAGCTGAATGTTAATGATTTTATTTCCACTTGCTGAGACTACACACATGATGGGGCATAAATTAAAGTTGAGGAAGGATGGTTGCAGGATAGATGTGCAGAGGTTGGCCATCAGCCAGCAGTAGTAGATTGTTGAAACTGGCTTCCATCTGTTGTTGTGTAAGTGGATGAGTTGAATTAATTCAACAGAGTACTAGACAAATTCTTGGAGGGTATGCATTTGTGAATTCCATTTTTTTTTTTTTTTTTTTTTTTTTTTTTTGGCTGATGCTATATAAGCTTTCTTCATTATTTGCCATTACTATTACTACTATTTTCTCAAAGTGTTTCAATACTAATGTTGAAATAGTACTCCATTTCAGTACTGAAATGCAGCATTTCGCCACTCTATTCCAGTAATAGATGTTATATTATTAAGGAAAGTTATCTTTTCAGTATTTCCTTTGCACACCACTTTGCTCCTTGTTTAAATTCATTACACTTATTCATCACTCAACCAAGGTTGGCAATTGAGGCTAACTGTTCTCTGATGAGTGACCAAAATAGGTCTGAAACTGGTCACTGCAGTAACTTCAAGGTGCCTTTGAGTTTTTAATATACACATAGGGTTCTATGTATCTGAATATTCTTTATCCGAGTCCCTGTAGTTACGAGGTTGCAAGTTGTGAGGTTATGCTATGAAGAATGCAATGAAAATAACGAAAATTTTTGGAAAGTTTTTAATATTCTGCACATAAAAATGATTGGAGAAACTTGGAAAAAATTTGTGTAGATTAATTAATAGCTCATGGAAAAAGTTATACCCTGATCCTGTTCGTGAATATGAAGAATGCAGTGGGACCAGGTTACAAAATGAAATTGTAAGTCTTGCAAACGAAGCAGGATTCCTGGAAGCCCTCGTGTGTAGCACAGTTGGTAGTATCTTTGTCCTCCCCACACCGGGTAGAAAAGGCCTGAGTTTTAATCCCATCAACAACTGGAGGAATTTTTATGTTATGTGTCTTTTTCATAACATGGCTGAGTTAGTTGGTCTTAGGTGAGGGTAGCATGGTTTTTTTCTTCTGGAAACATGGTTTTTTTGTCCAACAAACAGAAAAATTACCTCAGAACACGCAATTTATAGACAATATATGCAAAGCAATGTTGCCTTAGTTGCCGATGTTCCTGAATCATCATCTTCTTCTTGGAATCAACAGATTCCAAGAAGTTGATGATGGGGCTATTGCACAATTGCTTGTATCAAGTGCAAAACCACTTACAAATGAGGAGCTAGTAGAATTAGACCAACTACCCACAGAAGAGGAAACCAAAAATGATGACGCAATGGAATCATCACAGGATAAAGATTTTAAAATTAAAGAATTAGAGGAAGCACCCCTTGAGAAAATCGACCAAGCACTTGAATATTTTTGTGAGACCAACCATAGTCATGATCGTGTAGCAAAAGTTAAGCAAGAAGTTAAAGATGTAGCAATAACTAAACACTACGACACAATTTTATCTGAATAATTACAGCAAAAAAAAAAAAAAAAAAAAAAAATCTGGATTCATTCTTTTTATTCGTAAAACTGAAAAATAGTGTAACCTCAATAAACTTTACTTAACCTTACATTGTTCAACATATTATAATAAAAAAGGTTTAATAAAATAGTCTCATTTTTCAATTCCTTCAATCTATTTTTACTGTGTACAAGAATATAATGCACATTACGAAAATTTCGTCCCCGTTTTAAGTGGATTCGTTTTAAGCAGAATTTTCTGGAACCAATTATCCTCGGATAACAAGGACCCCCTGTACATGAATATTTATTCATGTAGCTCACAACTTTACAAGGCTTGGTTCTTAGTTCTTGCTACTCTTATTGCCACAAAAATAAATTCCAGGAAGCAACAGACAAAGTCTGGCCAAGAACAATGATTACTTCTTTTTACTTAAAAAAAAATAATAATAATTAAGTGTGCGTTTATGCAGGAATCAAAGTTATGTGCAGTTGCAGAATTTAAGCTAGGTGAAGAAATAATTCAAACAGTGGCTGTCACAGGTTTTCTAAGAAAGACCTAGATAAGCAAAGTGGTACAAAGAAGGAAGCTTATAAAGCATCAAACACAGGGAGAGGGGAAGTAATTACCCCTTTTTCCCCAAACCACCTAAAAATTTGTCCAATCCTTTAAATTTGTGCAGCTCCCACTTCCACAATAACCATTAGCAATACCAGGTGGAGCCTTATTCTAAAAATTGACTTTCTGGTTGTAAGCAAATTTTGGGACATCTGAAAGGTGGTAGATGACTTTCATCAACCGGTGAAATACCACCACTTTGCTTATTGGAGGCTTGAAGTGGTGAAACCCATGTTTAGTCTCTAGAGCAAAGTTTCCGGCATCCCCCTCACCCCATACTTCTCCTTCAACCCATGCATGGTACTATGTACTATAGGTTCGATACCTTTCGTGTTTGGGGTTTTCATAAAAAAAAAAAAAAAAAAAAAACATTCTTTTCAGTTTAAATATATGTCATTCCATGTGTGAGTTGTCCAAAACAGAGTGAAGAAACCATCACATTTAGTTTACTGAATCCATTTAAAGCCTTAACACTTCAGTTCAGGTCTTCTTACAGATGCTTAATTTTCAATACTGAAATCTTTCTTATTAAGAGCACCTTTTTTATGCCGCTGACTAATGTCATCCTTTTCTGCACCTATTCCAAGAGATTAGCATTACCAGAGGTATACGATTCAAGAAAGCAAGCTTATGCAGCATCAGCCAAAAAAAAAAAAAAAAAAACCTTCCCATTTCACTCATCTATTCACTCCAAATGGTTATCCAGCTCAGTCTTAAATTTATTTAAGCTATCAACTTCCACAACAAGAGATGGAAGTCTGTTCCAGCAATCAACTATCTGCTGGCTAAAGGAAAATTTCCACACATCTCTTCTACAACTGTCTTTCCTCAGTTTGAATCTATGCTATCAAACAAAGCAGGATTCCTTGAAGCCCTCGTGTGTAGCACAGTTGGTAGTATCTTTGTCCTCCCCGCACCGGGTAGTAAAGGCCTGAGTTTTAATCCCATCAACGACGGGAGGAATTTTTATGTTATGGGTCTTTTTCATAACATGGCTGAGTTAGTTGGTCTTAGGTGAGGGTAGCGTGCTTTTTTCTTCTGGAAACATGGTTTTTTCATCCAACAAACAGAAAAATTACCTCAGAACATGCAATTTATAGACAATATATGCAAAGCAATGTTGCCTGAGCAAGTGGAAGAATCCCATCATCTGAGCAAGAAGAAGAATCCCATCAGCATTGAGCTTGCTCAACCCATTCAAGGCCTTATACACCTCAGTCAGATCACCTCGCATGTGCCTAGTCTCCAGACACTGCAATTTGCAGAACTTAAGCCTATCTTGGTAAGAGCACCCCCTTTATTCCCCTCACCAATCTTGCCCTTCTTTGTATCAACTCTACATCCTTCCTAAAAGGGAGCCTCTAGACCTGTACACAGTATTCAAGCTGTGGACTGACCATTGCTTTGTACAACGGGATAATCATCTCCTTGTCCCTGCTAGCAAAATTCCTATATATCATTTACAAGACTCCATGACTTACTCTGGCAGCCCGTCTGTACTGCTCAGCAATCTTCATATCTGACTGCACAATTACCCCCAGGTCTTTTTCACTCTCCACTTCTCTGAATGTAGTACCACACAGTTGGTATGTTTATCTTGGGTTACTGCTACCCATATGCAGCAGTTTGCATGTGTCAATGTTAAACTTCAGTTGTCACTTCTCAGCCAATTTGCCAACTTATCTAGATCCATTTGCAGTAGCATACTGTCATTAACAACCCTGCCAACTTTTGTATCATCTGCAAACTTACACATTAAGCCTGATATGCCCTCATCAATATCGTTGATGAATACACAAAAAAAACAATGAACCCAGAACCGAACCCTGAGGAATTCCACTAATAATATTAATCCACGAAGAGCAGTGTCCATTGATTACCACTCTCTGTCATCTCCCACTCAACCATCCCTTTATCCATTGTAGTAACTTTCCCTTAATGCCATACCTCTACAATTTGTACAGCAGTCTTCCATGTGCAACAGTATTAAAAGCTTTCCTGAAATCCAAGTATATGATCATATGAAAATATGATCAAAATTATATTTTGCATCCAGTTCCTTTCTGACCACATAGTATCCAATCAAATTGGTCAGACAAGACCTCCCTTTAACAAACCCATGTTATGTCTTTATTACTACAGTCTTGTCTAGATGATCCTGCAGTGCTTCTTTAACCAGTGACTCCATTATTTTCCCCTTAACACGTTAAACTAACAAGTCTATAGTTACTTATGTCACTTTTTGAACCCTCCTTTGTGAATTGGGTATGCATTTGCACAACTTCAGTCCATGGTGACCTCCCCTGAGTCTAAAGAAGCTCTCATAATTATGGTTAAGGGTTTGCTTACTCCCTTTGCTGCCTTAATAGCTGCATAGATCCCATCCACCCAGGTGCCTTCCTTATATTTAACTTCAACAATTTCTCCTACACTTTGCTCTTAGTTATTGCAAAATCATTTAACTCCCTGTTAGAGCGTGATAAGCTTCTGGCATTCTCCTCCGTGTGAATGTAGATGCAAAATACCCATTCAGTTTATCAGCTGCATGAGCATGATCATCAATGTTAAGTGCAGAAGTGCATTATACCTTCATGGAGCCCAATAACCAAGGCAAAATGGAATTTGGGGACCCCATCAATATTTAATGTTTCTTACACTCATTCATTTAGGTTTTTTACACTCATTAAAATCAAAAACTGCTGAATTATTCTGCTGCACCTCAGTTCTGCTTGGACTCAAGACTGTTTGATAAGATCTTGGCTACCTGCTACTGTACTGCCTTAAGCATAAGGGTGCCAGCGACATCAGTTACATACAAGACAGTCTGTATTTTTTCAATTAACTCAACTATTTAAGGAAAAACTAAACATAAAATTTTCTCAAAATCGGTAAAACCATTTTTGAAAAAATAAATAATTTTCAAATAAAATTCATTGACCTTGGCAAGTAGAAAGTTCAGTTTCCGATAAAAATCACTTAGAAATATTAGTAAAAAACAGCAATGAGTTTTTGAAACAGTAATTTTGGGAGCTCCCCTCTGATCAGGGCCCTAGGCAGATGTCTTTTTTGCCTATTGGATAATGCACTACTGGTTAAGTGGACCAGTCTGATTGGTCCACTTCACTCCTTTTCCTCCTACAGTTTACATAAGTATAGAACCCTGTGCAGTTTTTCTTTGCATCATTTGCCAAAGATTTCTCGTAATCTGCCTAACCTCCTTTTGACTTGATTACAGAGACTAGCTTATATCTGCCATAGGCTTCTGTGTTGCCTGATAATTTAGCATTAGCATTAGCATTAGTAGAGGCATTTGATGCAAGAAAGCAAGCTTATGCAGCATCAGCCAAAAAAAAAAAACCCACTTCCACTTCACTCCTCTGTTCGTTAAAAATACCTGCCCAGCTGAGCCTTAAACTTATTTAGGCTATCAACTTCCACTACAAGGGATGGAAGTCTGTTCCACCAATCAACCACCCGCTGGCTAAAGGCAAATTTCCGCACGTCTATCCTACATCTGTCTTTCCTCAATTTGAATTTATGCCCCCTCAGGTGATTATTCTGAGCTAGAGGAAGAATCCCATCAGCATTGAGCATGCTCAAACCATTCAAGACTTTATACACCTCTATCAGATCACCTCGCTGGTGCCTAGTCTCCAGACACTGTAATTTGCAAAACCTAAGCCTTTCTTCGCAAGAGCACCCCTTTGTTCCATTCACCAATCCTGCCCCCCCTCTCCGCACTCGCTCCAGCAGCTCTACATCCTTCTTGAAATGAGGCCTCCAGACCTGTATACAGTACTCTAGGTGTGGCCCGACCATTGCCCCACACAAGGGAACAACCACCCCCCCCATCCCTGCCGGAAAAACTCCTGCATATCACCGACAATACTCCACGAGCCACTCTTGCAGCCCATCCGCACCGCTCAGAGAACCCCACATCCGCCCGCACAACCACCCCAAGTCCCTTCCACTCCCCACCACTGCCAGTGCAGCACCACAGAGCCGACACGCCGCTCTGGGGCCGCCGCCTCCCACGTGCAGCACCCCACACCTGTCAACGCCAAACTTCACCTGCCACCTCTCAGCCCATCCGCTCAACCTTTCCAGATCCTGCCGCAGCAGCATAGTGTCAGTAGTGTCCCCGACAACCCCGCCAACCCCCGCATCGTCCGCAAACCCGGACACCAAGCCCGACATACCACCACCAATATCATCCACAAATACAGAAAACAACAATGGACCCAACACCGAGCCCCGAGGGACTCCACCAACAACATCAGTCCACGATGAGCAGCGTCCATTGATCACCCCTCTCTGTCCTCTCCCCCTCAACCACCCCCCCATCCATAGCAGCAACCCGCCTCCAACGCCACACCGCTCCAATCCGTGCAGCTGCCCTCCACGCGCAACAGCATCAAAAGCCCCTCCAAGATCCCAGTATATAATATCAAAGCCATTCCCCGCATCCAGCTCCCCCGCGACCGCACCACAGTACCCAATCAAACTGGTCAGGCAAGACTTCCCCTTAACAAAACCATGCTGTGTCCGAGCTACAACTGAAGTCCCGTCCAAACGATCCTGCAGCGCCTCCCCAACCAGTGCCCCCATCAACCCTCCTGGAACAGAAGCCAAGCTCACAGGTCTATAATTACCTGCGTCAGCCCTTGATCCCCCTCTGCGAACTGGGGCCACATTCGCACATCTCCAGTCCATGGGCACCTCCCCTGAGTCCAAGGAAGCCCTCATAACTACGGCCAAGGGTCCGCCCACCTCCCCCGCTGCCTCCCCCAATACAACTGGACAGACCCCACCCACCCCGGGTGCCCTTCCCGTGCCCATCCTCAACAGCCTCTCCTCCACCCTACTCCCAGCCATCTCAAGATTCTGTAACTCACTGCCAGAGTCAAACACACCTCTGGCACTCCCCTCTCTGAACAACTCCTCATGTGTGAATGTCGATGCAAAACATTCATTTAGCTTGTCAGCCACCTGAGCAGGATCATCAACACTTGACCCATCAATATCAAGTGGACCAATCTGATTCATCCCCCTCCTTCCAGAGTTCACACAAGTAAAGAACTCTTTGCTGTTTTTCTTTGCATCCCTTGCCAAGGATTTCTCGTAATCTGCCTTCGCCTGCCTAACCTCCTTTGTAACTTGGTTGCATATCAACTTGTATCTATCATAGTCTTCTGTGTCGTGTGTTAATTTGTAAGTATCCCATGCATTTTTCTTCTCTGCCATATGCCTCATTAGTTCATCTGACATCCATTTTGGCCTAAACCTTGAACAATATTTCTTAGTTGGTATGTAAAGCCTAGTAGCTTCCAAGATAAGTTCTTTGAATGCTTCCCATTTTGAATTTGCTGTTGGTAACATCATCAGTTGGTCCCACTGTATAGAATTTAAATACTGTCTCAGTCCATCATAGTCGCCTTTACGGAAGCAATAACCCTTTCCTTTACCCCTAATGGTAGTTACCTCTTTGAGTAAATCCCACTTCAGCACACTGTGATCACTGCCACCTAGTGGTTCATTTATCTGCAGATTCTTAATGCATGAAGAATCACTGCTGATAATCAAATCAAGAGTATTATTCCCTTAGTTGCCTCCCGAACATGCTGATGTAGAAAACAATCATCCAATAAATCCACAAAAGCCCTGCTAGTGTGTGAGTGACCAGCCCCCAAATTCCAGTCAATATATGGGAAATTAAAATCTCCCATTATAAGACTCTCTGATTTACTGGCCCACTCTATTTCCCTGTACAGTTTCTTATTATACTCATCAGAGTCATTAGGCCTATAGCACACTCCTACTCTCAATTTTGATCTCCCAATGCTTATGTCACACCAAACTGACTCGACACTGCACTGTCAAGCAATGTCGACTGGCTTCACTTCCTTGGTTTTTATGTGTTTCTTAACTAATAGCATAACCCCTCCCCCCTTCTTATCCTGTCTATCCTTTCTGTAGACGTTGTACTCCCCAAATTCCAGTTCTGCATCCCTTATATCTGTGTGACATGCATCCCATGCATTTTTCTTCTCAGCCTTGAGCCTCATTAATTCCATCTGACATCCATTTAGGCTTAAACCTTAAACAGTATTTCTTGGTATGAAAAGCCTAGTAACCTCCAAGATTCACTGTTGGTAACATCATCAGTCGATCCCACTGTACAGAATTTCAAAACTGTCTGAGACCACTGTAGTCACCTTTATGAAGTCAAAAGCCCTTCCCTTTACCCTTGATGGTAATTACATCTTTAAGTAAATCCCACATCAGTACACTCACCCAGTGGTTCCTTTATCTGTAAATTCTTAATGCATGAATAATCAGATCAAGAGTATTTATATATTTATACAAGAGTATTTATACTCTTTATCTTATAATCAGATCAACAGTATTTCTCCCTCTGGTTGCCTCTCGAACACGTTGCTGTAGAAAACAGTCATCCAATAAGGAAGATATACATCCTTCCTAAACTGAAGCTTTTAGGCTTAGGCATCTGCTAAGGCAGATGCTTAAGTCTGCTTAATCTCTTTAGTAACCTGATTGCAGAGTAGTTTATACTTTTTGCTGGCATTTGTCCTCCACCCCAATAACTTATAATCATCACAAGCATTTTTCTTTTCAACCTGTTAGTTTCATCATCAGTTCATCTGACAGGCATTTAGGTTTAACCTTGAATAATATCTCCTGTTTGTATAAAAAGCTTAGTAACTTCTAGAATTACTTCCCTGAATGCTTCCCCTTTTAGTATCTAAACTTGGTGTCAGTATCAGTTTGTCCCATTGAAGAGAATTTAAAAACTAAGACAATTGTATTCACTTTTGTGAAATAAATGCTTTCTGTTTACCCTTGACAATAGTTAATCTTTAAATGAATCCTACATCAATACACTGATGACTGCCACCTAGTGTTTCTTTTATCTGAAGAACACTGCTGATAATCACATTAAAAGTGTTACACTACTTCTTGTTAATTCTCCAAAATGTGAATTTTTTTTCTTTTCTTTTTTTTATAATTTATGAAACTCCAAAAACAAAAGACGTATTAGAACCTGTAATAATTATCATTATCCATGGCTTGAAGGCTGATAGGAAAGAAGATACTCGTTGACATTGCAAGTGAATTTCTGTATTGTAATTTTCAGTCAATAGAAAGAACCAACTGATCTCTACCCTAAAAATGAGCTTGTGAGATATGGAGATGTTCCACAGGATGACATTTGCCATCTTTTTTACTTGTTACCATGACATATAATGGCCTATGTCACTGCCTTTAATGACTCTGATATACTGAAGTTGCTCATACTTCTGCAAGTAATTTCAATTGACTTGCAAATGTAATAATTTCTTCCATATATAGGGTGTCAGTAAATGGTGTTTCTGATTTTGATATATTTTTTTTCAGAATTTCTTCATGGTGCCCAAATTGAACTTTACCAATGACTTTGTGTACCTTCATAAAACTTATTGAATTGATCTTTCAGCTGGTTTGTGTTTCATGAGTGTAGCTTGAAGTAATTCTGAATAAAAAAAATCAAAAACATCATTAAGGACACCCTGTATATATAGCTTATTTTTCCTCTACAAGAATTGGGCTAAATGTATAAATGCTTTGTGGGTAAGTCAATTTCAATAAAGACCAGTATTTATAGTTGTTAAATTGATTAAATGGTATTTCTTGTAAGGCCCTGAGTCCAGTAAATTCAACAAATCTTCTAACTTAACCTTCCAAATAGAAAGGTCTGAAGTTTATTGTCAATGATGGGAGGAACTTTTCCTGTAGGTTTCACCTGTTGCTAAGTGTGTCAGTCTCAGGTGGATATTTATTTATCATCTGTGTGTTAAGTCTTTACCAACTGGAAAGTTATGTTTTTTCACTTTACAAAATAGACAAACTGACCTTTATCCCATAGAATTCTTAATACTAGGTTACTTTGGTGCTAATCTAAACAACCAACCAACCTTGCTGATATATATAAAGATTTCTATCATTATTGCAATAAATATTCAATCTTTTGATGAGAACTTCATTAGGATCAACAATGAAAAAGTGGATCCTAATGTTAATAATGCTTAAAACATTAATTTTTTTTCTTTTCTTTTCCTTTTTTTTTTTATGGGCTCCATATAGATGTTGATGATATCAAATATGTCATAAACTTTGACTATCCCAATTCTTCAGAAGATTATGTTCATCGTATTGGTCGTACAGGACGCTGTAATAAAGCTGGAACTGCTTATACATTCTTTACTTCTGCAAATAGTCGGCAGGCCAATGATTTAATAGCAGTACTGCAGGAAGCTAACCAAAATATTAATCCAAAGTTATTGGAATTAGCCATGACAGGAAACTTTGGAGGAAAGAGTGAGTATCTATTCGTTTTATGCAAGTGTATGACACATCATAAAATGAGAGAGAGAGAGAGAGAGAGAGAGAGAGAGAGAGAGAGAGAGAGAGAGAGAGAAAGAAAGAAAACTGTAAATGAACAACAAAAAATTTAGGCTGTAATTGAATTAAAAAATGAAAATTTATTCTGGCTTGTATTAAATATATCTCATTCTTCACATTTGTTATTTAGTGTATTTCACAAAAAAATAAAATTAAATTAACAGTAAAATTTTTTTCAAAGTGCTGTTCTTTATTTTAAAGGTCCGTTGACCTTTCCTTCCAAAAATTTACTTATTTCTACTTGTATAGAATATGTTGAAATAGTTAAAAAGTTTGAGGAAAACTTGAAAAAATATTAGTTTATTAAACTTATTATTTTAAAATTAATTAAATTTTAAAAATTTCTGTTAATGAAGATTAGTTCCACTAAATTATCCTTTCAGAAAGCCCATAAATATGTACATGGCAGAGTAGGAAATAACTGAAATAGATAAAAATGTTAGTGAAGTGTTAGTAAAGGACTAAAAGTGTTAGTAAAGGATAACAAAAATAAGTTACAGAACAGAATAATATAGGAATAAACAAGGATAAAGGAAAGAGCTTTTGCTTTCTGTGGGTGAATACAATGGACTCGCAGTTTTTAGGTTCTATGCAGTGGGACTAACCAGTGGTATTACCAACAGTAAATTGTAAAGAGGAAGCAGTCATAGAAGTAATCGTAGAAGCTATTAGGCTTTTCATATCCACTAAAAAATACTGGCTAAGGTCTAGACCTAAATGGATGCCAGGTGAACTGATGAGACTCCTGGCAGAAGAAAAAAAATGCATGAGTTGTATATAAAGTATCAGGTGATACAGAAGCCAGTGGTGGATAAACTAGTGTATAATCAAGTCACAACAGAGGTTAGGCAAGCTAAGGCAAATTATGAGAAATCTTTGGCAAAGAATGCAAAGAAAACAGCAAAGAATTATTTACTTATGTTAACATTATAAGGAAGGGGATGAATCACATTGGTCAAATTGATACTGATGATCCAACTGTTGATATTCCTGTTCAGGTTGCTAACAAACTGAATAAGTATTTTGGATCTACATTCACACAAAAGGAATTCTTTAGGGAAGTGGATGCCAAACATTTCTCAAAACTCTAACAGAGAACTAAATGGTTTTGTAATAACTGAGAGGGAAGTAGAGGCAAAATTGTTGAAGTTAAACATAAAAAAAAAAAAAAAAGGCATCTGGGATGAATGGGATCTATTCAGTTATATTAAGGGAGTCCAGCAAACCATTAAACATAATTAGGAGAGCATCTTTGGTTTCAGGGGAAGCCCCCATGGACTTCAAATGTACGAATGTACCCCCCCAATTCAAAAAGGGATATCAAAGGGTGACACAAGTAATTACAGACATGTTAGCTTAACTTCTGTTCTAGAGAAAATAGGGGAGTAACTGATTAAGGAAGTAATGTAGGACCATATAGATAGGACTGCAGTTATATTTCAGACACAGCATAGATTTGTTAAAGGGAAATCTTGTCTGACCAATTTTATTGGATACTATTTGCTGACCTAAAGGAACTGTAAAAGAAAGAGCTGATAGTAAAGGAACTGGATACAAAAAATAGTAATTTTGATATCACATACAGTAAACCCCCGCTATTCGCGTATTCGCGATCGCCGATTTAATGTAAAATGAAACCTAAA